>NW_025866646.1:0-2912 GCF_002878395.1 Capsicum annuum
ATCCTGAAATCCGACTACGAAAATTTCAAAAAGGTATTCGACGTGAATGTCTTCGGCGCGTTAATGTGTGCCAAACACGCTGCACGTGTGATGATTCCGATCAAAAAAGGTGTCATTATTTTCACCTCGAGTGTCGCGTCGGTCACCTATGGTGACGTGGCGCACACTTATTTGGCCTCGAAGCACGCGATAGTGGGCCTAGCCAAGAATTTGGGGGTTGAATTAGGACAACATGGAATTAGAGTGAATTGTGTTTCACCATTTGGTGTTGTAACACCAATGTTGATGAATGGTCTTGGAATTAATGAGAAAAATAAGGCTGAAGAATTTGTATGTCAAATTGCAAACCTTAAAGGGACAACTTTGGAGGCTAAGGATGTTGCACAAACAACATTGTACCTTGCTAGTGATGAATCAAAGTACGTAAGTGGTATGAATATTGTAATTGATGGTGGATATAGTACTACAAATATTGCTCTTAAACAAGGTATTAAGAAGATGGCAATCTTGAATGAGTAATTTTTTGAGAAAAAAGTTCGAAATATACCCAAATTTTAGTGAAATTTGCTGTAATACGTCTTAATTTTGCGGCGGTCCTATGACCTCCTTAGACTGTTTATTGACGTATTTTTGTGACATATACTTGTCAGCTGAACCATTGCTTGAGTATACGCACACTGAACGTGTGGGGATGTAAAGTGGTCCAGCTAAATAAATATATGCCACAGAAATATGGTAATAAATAATCTAGGAGGGTCATAAGACCGCCCCAAAATTATGACGTGTTACAACAAATTTCACTAAAATTTAGGTATATTTGGACCTTTTTCCCTAATTTTTTTCCTTTTTAGATCAAAAGTTTGTTTATTATGGGTAAGTTGTATCCTTTGAATAAACCTTTATTTACCTATGAAATATAATGGTACTTTTAGTGTATGTTACTCTTTAATTGATCTTATCTTGGATCAACATGAGTTGTCGTGTAGTGGTGGAACTGCTCCATCCTAAACATAATTCTCGGGATTGAGTCCTACGAAGGGAGATAATCCCGTTGGGAGCGCTACCCCCAGAATTGACTCTGCAACACGCGATCCGAATTAGTCGAAACTCCAATATGAACACCTAAGGCGGATTGAAAACCAAAAATGCATTGTACAATTCAGTCTATCTAAAAGTTGTACTGTACTGACATGAAATATCCTGTTCAGGATTTTTTTTCTAAAAAGTAATTTTTTTTTGTTTGAATGTGATGTATAGTGGTAATTAAAAAAATACAGCTATATATCACATTTTAATCTTGTTAAGATATTTAAAAAAAAAAAAAAACTTTTTTGTTTGAATGTGATGTATAGCTGTAATAAAAAAATAATAATTAGGTAATCCAACAAATCATAAGAAAATAAATAAAGATATTTTTAAAAAATCTATATAGTTGTTCATTCAACTGCTCAAATTTTGAAAAATACTCAGTTGATGTTTAATA
Organism: Capsicum annuum; assembly: GCF_002878395.1. NCBI lineage: Eukaryota > Viridiplantae > Streptophyta > Magnoliopsida > Solanales > Solanaceae > Capsicum > Capsicum annuum. The sequence goes on from NW_025866646.1 coordinate 1,484, forward strand.
TATATATATATATATATATATATAAATCTACATAATTTATGCATACCAGCTAGGCAAAGTAAAAGTAAATTTCAATCTAATATTTGACTAAAGATCTTAATTAAAAATTAAAACGTTTAAATTTGGTTTTAACTAATAAATAAATGCTCCAACTTTAGAGTACACATCTAGCCACCTTAACTTGATCTCAATCGTCAACTAAACAGTCTTGTTCATCCCTATTGTGTCTCCGAACACCTGATGCTAACGTGACACATAAATTTTTTAACGTATCTAAATAATTATTTTGTAAGCTGAACGAATTGAGATGTTTCGATGTTTACGATCAAAATCAGAGTGTTTACTTGTGTGTTGAAGTAATTACTTAAGGACCAACATTAGTTGTGGTGCAGTGGATGGGGCTGCTTCATCCTTAACCAGAGGTCGAGGGTTCGACTCTGGGTATGGAGAAAACTCTGTTGGGAGCGCTGTCACCTTAATGGGTCCTGCAACGCGCGATCCGAATTAGTCGGGACTCCAATACGGACACCGAACACTGAATGGAAAACAAAAAAAATTATTACTTAAGGAACACCAAACAATATGCACAAATTTATCCTAGTTCATATATAGGAATAGATTTTTGTGTCCTAGTTTAATTTGATTTTATTCTAATATTTCTAATGTGTCTTGTGGATACTCGATATTGATATGACACGTAAATTTTGAAGGTGTCTGAATAATCATTTTATACGTTAGAGTGTTTGACTGAACCAATAAAAACACGTTGAGGTGTCTAAAAATGTATATACTCAAAAAGCCAGATTTAAAATGTTTGTTTGAATATCTTGGCGAAAAAACTCAAATATGTCATCGAACTATTAGAAATGATTTATCTATGTCACTCCTGTTACAAAACAAATTCGTTCATTTGTAAAACCATTTTTGTCAGATGACCTTCTTGTTAGAGATCCTGATCACCAAATTCCAAAAATCATACCAATTAAAAAAAAGTCGATTAATAGAGGCATGAGTCATATCTAATATTTCCTCCGTTCATCTTTATTTCTCCACTTTTTATTTTAGGATGTGCAACAATACCTGTCCAATTTATAACACCAATAGACAATTTACTTATTTTTATCCATTTTATTGTAGTATTAAATACAATACATCACTCATTGCATTTTTTCAAAGAAAAAAATTCATTATATTCAAAAGGTGATATAGTAAATCATTGTTCTATTCCCTTTATTCTTAAGATATGTGCAAAGTTAAAAATACATAAGTATTTATGAACGCTGCGAGTAGTTCGCTGATTAACAAAGGTACGGGTTTGCTCGATTACTAGAGTCATGAGTCAATATTTAGTAGTTACATGTTGTATTTGAGCCAACTAAATTCTCTCGATTACTAGAGGCATGAGTCATATTTAATAGTTAGACGACGT
>NW_025866647.1:0-5331 GCF_002878395.1 Capsicum annuum
AATAATGGTGCTAAAAACAAAAAGATCTTAATGGTTAGATATATATAAGAGTCTAATGGAAATTAGTGGCATATGTTTACTAAAGCCATATGTTTTAAGCATTGTTCATAAGGCATTAATGGTGGTTTTGAAAACCATGGTTGAGGGTTTGAATGCATAATGTTGAGTATTGTTTTCTCATAATTTAAATTATTATTATACATGTTTTGTTAATGATTTTCCAAGGACGGATGTATGGGAATTGTGGTTTAATAATTGGATCATGTTTAACCCTAAATTTGTTGGTTTTTGGATTTGATAATGGTATGCCTTCAGATTTTTTGTGAAAATATCAATGAGAATGATCTTGTCACATGTTGAATTATGTTTTGAATTAAGGTATTAGCTTACGAATGTTAATGATTGATAACTGGTTTATGGAGTCCTTATTGAACATAAATTGATTTGAAATACTAAATGGGTTTGAGTCTCTAAGGGTTGAATCGAATTGATGTCTGTGTTTAGACAATAGGTTTGAGTCCCAAGTTTATTAATAATGGTTATGGCAAGTTGTACGCTTGCAAGTGGGGTTGGTATGATGATATCAATAGGATATCTTTGGTAAGTAACTGGATTAATGGTTGTGTATGTGAAATGAATGTTTTTATTAGACCTTAAAGTGGGATGTATAGTCGGGCTGTGAAAGTGGAGTCCAAAGGACTTAACACTAGAAACCGCACTAGCAAGTGCGGGTATCTATATGACCGAGATATTTGAGTCCCCCGAATAAATATATGAATGGGAGGTTTGAGTCTCCCATATTATATACATTGGTGGTTAAGTCACCTTGATTATTCTTATAGGTTTGATTCCCCCATAAAGGCATATACAGATATGGATATTCTATGATTCATGTGGCTACACACACTAGGGCCATTCTAGCTGGGGGAGAATTGGGCCCATAGAGCTCGTAGGTGCCTTGTTTTATGACGGTTATCTTACACAGTGTAGGTTAAGGTTTTAAAAGTTCATGTTAAGCCTTGTTCCCTACCCCAGCATGTGGTATTATATATGAATATGTATTTCACATGACATTATGCATCAAATATTGTAACGATTTTGAACTGTGATCATGGCAGTATTTTATTCCTCTATCCCTGAGGTACATGTTAGTGCTCCAATCACTAACCATCTTTTCGAATATTGTATACCCATGTGATTTAGGCACCAAAACTTTTTCTATTTTTCTTGCGCAGTGATCAGGTGCTTAAGTTAGTTCGTGATTTGACATTGAAGTGGTGAGCTTCCATACTTCTGAAGGCTTTATCTCATGGTCCTTGTTTCCTATGTCTCAGACCTTATTTAAACTTTATTTTTACTATAGTCGGGGAATGTTCTGATATTTTATTCATTTTGGTTTTGTAGAGGCTTTGTCGGACTACTGTGAACTTGGATGGTTTGGTTAGTTGTTTGGTGATAGATGGTTGTTCGTTTGCTAATGGTTGGTGTAGACTTATCATAAATTGTTATTAGTTTTATTCTACGCTATCTTGTTATATGTTTGGAATTCATCTGATGCTTATGGTTGTTGTATTGGTTAGGCTAGATAAAGAAGGTGATCTTCGGTCCATGTGGAACCTGAGATACCCATCACGGCCAGGCCCTGGTTTGGATCATGACATTTGAGACCTTCGAGGTGAGACCTTAAGGTATGAATTTTCTTCAGGACTCAATGGATAGAGTCTGGGTGATTCAGGATAGGTTGAGAGTAGCCTAGAGTATGCACAAGGCTTATGCCAACCGCAGGCTCCGTGCCTTGAGATTCGGAGTTGGTGACCATGTGTTATTTCATGTTTCACCTATGTTAGGTGTGATGAGGTATGGAAGAAAGGGCAAGCTCTGCCCATGATACATTTGTCCTTTTGAGATTCTTAGTGCAGTTGGCAAGGTGGCCTATAAGTTAGGCTTGCCTATAAAATTTTCTATTGTTCATTTGGTTTTTTATGTTAATATATTAAGGAACTATATTCCTAATCCATATCATGTTCTTACATGGTACTCATTCAAGTTAGATAAGAAATTGACCTTTGTGCAGGAACCCATACTTATTTTGGCTAGTGATGTGAGACAGCTATGTTCTAGAGAGATTCATGTAGTTAAGGTTTAGTGGAAGAACCACCCAGTAGAGGAGGCCACTTTTGATATAGAGAGTGAGATGCGAGCCCAGTATCCTCGCTTGCTTGAGACATCATATATTTTCTCCATCCTTAACTTTCGGGGATAAAAATTCTTTGGTAGTGGATATAGTAATGACCCTTCAGGTCATTCTCATGATTCAACTTATTTTCACCATTAGAGTTTTTCCATAGCTTCCCTAAGTCATTTATGACTTAATGGAACTGATGGTTAAGTTACTAGATAGTTCGTTTGGTCTTTAGAACCATTTTCCTTATTAGAAGTCTTTGCTTGTTCCACATGACCACCGAGCAAACACTTTAGTAAAATGATATCAGATACAAATTTTGACCATGCCAGCAATTCTAATATACTGATTTTAGGTTGGGTAGACCTTTTCTTTAGGTCTCACTACAGGCAAACTCATTTCAACCTATTGCTCGAAAAGTTGATAAATTGGAAATTCGGCTGTAGGACACATATTTGGTCAAAAAGACCTCGGATGGAAATCCGACTTTGCCAACGTGTCCAAAATATTTAAATGAGTGTGGTACATATTTTGTTTGCTCATATTGGACTCCGTATTAAACCCGAGGGATTGGCCAAAAATTGGAATAAATTTTAAGTTTTAGTTGTCCTCAAGTGCAACAGAAGTACTGCAATCGCAGAGGCTTTATCGCGATTGCGGCCTGCGTGTGTTCATAATATCTCATTATGAGGGAATGAGAAGGGTTGTTTAAATTCTCTTTTGGCCAATAATTGGCCATTTCTTCATTGTCTTGAGTCCCATAAACCCTAATAGAGTGTGTACACCTCAAATTGAGTCTTGGGTAATGATTAGGAGCTTGAAAACCTTGTATATTTGTGATTAACGTCAAATCTAAGGTATGAATCCTTCATTTTTAGTAAACTGCACATAACTCTTCATATTTCAAACTTTGGTTACTTCCAAGCCCCTTGTAATACCCTGAACTTTTTTTAAGTCTAATTTAGTCTCCAGAAGATTAAGAGATGACCTCCTAAGTGAATAATATTAAAATCAGATAGAATTTCCCCAATTTCGACATTTTATCATTTGGTAAATTGAATTACCTATCCAACGATACCAATTTTGCCAAAATCCGTTATCGGGGTAAAAAGTTATGGACGTTTTACAGAGAGATATTCGAACTGCCCAGGAGTGACGGGCAGGCCGGGGCATGTGATGGACCATCGCCCAAGCTGTTGTAACTGAGGTAGTAAACCCATTCACTGGCCAAAGTATGACGGTGGGGGCGACAGACCATTGAGTCAGCAACGGACCATCACCCAGGCCATCGTAACTAAGGCAGTATGACCCTGTTCTGGCCTAAGTCCGACGGGCAGGCCGACGGACCGTCGAGCCTGTAACGGACCGTCGCCCAAGCCATCACAAGTTCTGTTCAATGATTTAAATCCATTTTTAAAAGGGTTTTTGGTTCTTTTAACACCATTTTTAACACCCAATTACATCAGATCAAAGCTTATAACATTATATTCATCAATAATATCAAATTAGGGTTTCTTTCAATAGTAATCCCCAAGAACTAGATACAAACCCTTCTCCAAGAAAAATCAAGAATCAAGTATCATGATTCAAGAACATTCAAGAAAAACTTCCAAGAACATTCTCAATTCTTCAAAGGTCATCTTGTTCCATTGAGTCAAGCCAAATAAGGTATGTGAGGTTTGAACAAGGGTAATCCTTTCACCCTTGTTCCGAAAGACTTTAATTATAGATTTTCTGCATTATATATGATTTTCCTATGGAATTCAAAATAGGTTTTATACCCATTATCATTAATTGCAAGATTCTAAGATTTCCCATGATTTAAAAGTTGAATTACATGATTATGTTTGTGTTTACATACATATTGCTGAAATTTCCAGAACTTAAGTTGGTTTATGAATGTTACATTACCATGCATGAATATTTAGATGACTTATCATGAGTTTGATGTATGGGTTGAGAAGCCCTAAATAAAGATTGTTGTTTCAAGATTGTATGTGCTATAAGCGCCCCATGACTAGATTATTTTCAGATTTGGGATAAATATTTGACCTTTTTTATATTAAGCTAAGATAAGGAATCCACATTATTCACATCATTTGAGATTTAAAGAAGAGAAGCATAATTTGTCTTGATTATAAACTCTTGTGTTGCTTTGAGGTGGATTTCCCTAAAATTTCTGAGCCTAAGTATGGGAGTAGTATTTAGCACCGAGTTGGGTATGATTCCAAGGTCTCATGCCCCAGAACTACGTGCCATCGTAAGATTATGATTTACCCCAAGTGGGTTAAGATAGTGATCACTAAAGTTAAGGTTTTATTCTGATGGCAAAGATAGAACAACTCTCCCCAACATGGTTAAGACGTTGGACTCCATGTCAGCTCACATGGTTTATGTCGGTTAGAAGAAATTCCCATAGTCTCCCAAAGTTCCCTAATCCCAAATCCTTGTGTCCCCAAGTCCTATCCTCCTCAAGACAAAAGTATAAGTTTTGAAAATTTTTGTTTTAAGATTCCTTTTGCTTACGAGCTTTGAGAATAAGAGAAGAATACAGATTTTAGAACTAAGTAAAATGACTCACGAGATTTATGCTACATGTTTCATTATTCACGATTTATGAGATTTAGATTTTGGATCTATATAAGCTATGTGAATCATTTATATCATCATGCATGGTTTTATAAGGAGTAATGAGATTGTTTACTTAGTGCATACACCCCCATATACTCAGTACATCTTCAAAGTACTAATCATCACATATGTCTATGTGCTAGATTGTCTCATAATGTAGGTTCAGGTACTCAGTCTCAACAGCGACAGTAAAATTCGAGTACCTATTTCTACACTTTCGCAGTTGGTGAGTCCTCATGGTTCGAAGACCTATTCCTTCAGACTTTTAATACTCATAGTATTTGGTTTATTTGTTTTTAGTTAGATTCAGTTGAGGGTTTGTCCCAATGATTCTCTAGTTTCTTTAGCAGTAGAGGATTGTCAGACTATCAGTGTGTTTTAGAATTTTTAGTATGTTGCTATTCAGACCGTATTTCTTCGTTATTTCAGTTTATACAAGAAATGATAGTTCCATTATTTGATCAAATAATCTTGAAGTAAGCTCTAGACTTAGTAGTAGGCTCAAAGGATTAGCTTGG
>NW_025866648.1:0-1036 GCF_002878395.1 Capsicum annuum
TATATGGTGGTTTGCCAAGTTTTTTTTCTTTTTTTATTCTTGTGAATAAAGTTTTTGTTATTCTGTGTTTCTGTTTTATGTTTGGTTAATTTTTACTGATAAAGGAGAAGTTGATTGTTAGTTTTGAGGAATTGATGTACTGTGAATAATCTTTTAAGAAAAGGGTTAATCTTTTTTTATTTAAAAAAAAATCACAAAACAGGAAAAAAGGAGCTCTTTTTTGTTTGTTTGATTGTTTGTTTGTTTGTGGGGTTCTAGAGAAAATTGGATTCTTGTTTTGGTTTAGTTTACATTAGCAGGGAAGCAGGGGTGGAGGAAGAGGGGTTAAGGGGTTCATCCGAGCCACCGTTCATTTGTATGTATAAGCAAGCAGGATGGGATTATGTAGGGATAAGGGGTTCGTTTGAATTTGGTGAAAAGTTAGGATTTTTAATGTATATATGGTAGCGGTTGAATTCCTTTGGCTTTTTTTGTGTATTTACTTCTTTGTATTTTTGAACCCCCCTTTGATGAAATCCTGCTTCTCCAACATTAGTTGTGTTGATTGTCTAGAAATTTTGGGAGGAAGAGGTTGTGGTGAAGTCGAAGGTGAACCGGTGATCATTATCGGTGTGATAAAAACTGGGATGTAATGGTTGCCCCTGTTGTTGGTATTAGTGGTCGTATTTTGATGCCATTAGTTATTAGTAATTTATTTGATTTCCTGTTCCGAGTCAAAACTTTTGATCATTATCTGGTAGGAGTCGTTTGGTATGAGGTATAAGGTATAATAATCTCGAGGTAATTGGTGGGGGTGTATTCCTGGTATGATTCCGTATTCAATGTTCTGTTCCGTGTTCCGTGTTCTATGTTTGTTACGAATCTGTGTGCTTTCCTCTTCTTTATATTCCTGCATTCCTGCTTTACTCTGTTTTATATTCCTTATGGCTGCAGTATCTATGTTATGTCATCTGCTTCTGTGCTGTACTATGTGTTTGTTTGATATCTCGTAACTTGAGCCGGGGGTCTTTCGGAAACAGCCTTTCTACTTCATCAG
>NW_025866649.1:0-2601 GCF_002878395.1 Capsicum annuum
CGTGAAATCAATGATCTTACAAAGGAATTCCACTATAACACTCTCTATGTCTAAAAAGATGTGTTGATCAGAATACGTTGCACCTCATCTCAATACTTCGAAGCATACAAATCCATCAGATCAATGAACACTTAAATTGAACTCGCCCATCCTTTTGAGTATAGGAATACGAGAATCAATCCGAGTAATCAACTGCTTTTTTTTTTTTTGAATCTTAGCTTACTCAACGTTCTTAAATATGGGATGACCAAATTTTTTTCCAGAATATAAATCTATAATAACCTGCAAACTTAGATGATCATTCCATTCATAAAATACATAAATGAAAAAAGAGAAAAAAGTATATTAGACAACATTAATTCTCGGAATGTGATTTCAGTTATCCTTGTTGGGAAAAACCCTCCTGCTTGAAAACTTTTCATTTCATCCCTTGTTATGATAATAATGATTATAAACAATATATCAAAAGAAAAATAAAAAATAGCTAAAGAATGAGGAAAAAAATAAAAGATAAATTTGATTCTTGGTCCCAGAAAAACTACACATCACATCTTCTAAGGCCAGGTTTATGTAATTTATAGATTGATGTGCATACATAGATAACTAATTAAATAGAATGCTTCTTACTACATAATAAGATACATTAATAAGTAATGAAACACAAAACATTCAAAAAAGAAGAAGTTTAATTTCTCAGACCATTTGAAAAATAGGAAAACCTTAACATGAATAAATGTAGGAGGAAAATGTAGAGATAATTGTCGCCATGAATGAGGTATGAAGATGGTGGTAGGGATAGCATATAAAGATCTTAAATTTATAGATATGGAGCATTATTTGGTACATAAGAGAAGGATGAATCTCTTTAAAAAATAAAAAAGGAAAAAAACTTTAAAATGTCACTCTTAAACGTGGGAGAGGAAAAGATTTTAAATCACTCTTAAGGCATGATGGACAAACTTGAAAGATGATGGGGGGTTTTTAATTCTCCATTAGCTTTAACTACACTAATTATTGATAATTATTAATGATACTTAATAAATAGTGTAGAATATTGTTTAACTCTTTCATTTATAAATAAGAAATTATAAAAAATGTCAAAAAAAGAAAATAAAAGATAAATAGGAATGAAAATCTTAGAGAGGTGCCACATCATTCTTATCTTATTTCTCCTTTATATATATATATATATATACTATATTTCACGGCACGTGCTTCACACGTGTTGCCAATTCATATATGCACGATATACAAATTTAGGACAAATATGTATCAATTAGTATGCAACAGATAATTCATTTATTTGTATAGTTTTGAAGGAACCATTTATGAAATAAATTATTCATAAAGTCCTGCTACAAATAAACAAGTATTTTATTGTCTCTAATGTTTTTGGTTTCATTCAAAGAGTAAAATCATTTGAAACTTTTTGAGGGTAGCACTAAATAGTACGTATTAATACATCCACTTGACAATTAATAATGAGTATTATTTATTTGGTTAAAAAGAGCACATAAATTTTGCATCATAATTATAAGAAGAGTATTTGTTAGATGTTGTACCTTATTTTAAGAAAAAATAAATATATTAAAAAGGTAAAATTATATTATTTGATGAAAAAGTAATAGCCATTTTATTTTGTATTATATTCTTTACTTATATGTTATGGATTTTTGGGGATCTTGTTGAACCTCTTTGAATTACAAATTTGTATCACTCTGTCAAATAAATATTTTTATGACTTGTCGACAGTTACTTTGTTTTGTTAATTTTATTTCTATTGCGATTTTGAAAAAACTTATGATGATTAGGTGGACAAACTCAAAAAAAAAATAATGGCCTTATAATATAAGTCATGCTCTTTCAATTAACATTAATATTGGAAATAGACATCAAGTTAAGAACTTATTTAGGATGTTTAACTTCTTGTGCAGGGAATAGCTATTAGTATTGTTTTATAGCTTGGTTGGCCAAGATATTATGGAGGCAAAAATAATTCTTCTCCAATAAGTCATCAAAACTGATTCCTTCTCCTTCTTCACCATAACATTTATTCTCATGTTTGCCAAGCTTAACCATAACAAATCTCAAACAAAATAAGTATTTTTATTAAAAATTAAAATATTCGTTTTAAAATGATAACTGGAGCAAGTATCAATAAAATTAACAAACAACTCACAAAATTGTTAACGTTTTAAAAAGACTTAATAGAAGAAGAAACCTAATTTTGAAAATAACCACATGCAATGAAAATAAGATGAGCTAATTGAACTTTTATATTTAGTTGAGGAGAAAACCAACATTATCTTTATTGCCTTAAGGATTGTGGTTGCACCAATCGAATATACAAAGAGAAAGGACGTAGTAAAGCGAGAACAATTATCTCGAGTAATTTTATGAGGGTAAAATTTTGCCCCATTTGACTATGTATTAATATCTTCCACCAGATACGTATACAAAATAATCAATAGAATGAGACCTCCATATACCCAAACACAACATGTCATATCAAAGTTCATTCTTCACAAATTTTTATGTGCGACATTTTTAGAGGAATCATTATTCTTCCCTCTATGTCGATATGAAGACAATAACAAAATT
>NW_025866650.1:0-2200 GCF_002878395.1 Capsicum annuum
GGGAAAATATTCTATCTCAATGGAAAATAATTTAGTTTAGGGAGGTTTTCTTAACAAACATAAATCATGAGAGCTACATGGAGTCCAACGTCTTATCCTCCTAAGGAAGAAACCTTACACTAGGGAGAGGCATCATACTCTTGACAAGGAGTATAACCTCAACTCAGTGATTACTTATCTCATCCTCGGTCCCAGTCATCTCAACCTCAGGCCCAAATTATCAAACCTAAGATGGGACGTAGTTCTGGGGTAAGAAACCATGGTAACTACCCAACTCGGTGCTAAATGCTACTCCCTTTAGTTTATCTCGCTCATCTTATAGAAATCCACTTTCAAAAATAATCTCATAGTTCATAAGAACCTAATAATCAAATTTGTAATCTTATATGGTAGAGTTGATTTCAAAACTCTATGACCATTAGGTCAAATCATTTCTTAATAATCTCAAAATACTCAAATCATGGGTGCTTATAGAATAATAGTTCATAAAATTGCAAGTCTTAAGTAGGGCTTAGTGACCCATAATTCAATCACTAGTTAAAACACATCATAAGGTATAATAGATAGCATATAAATTCCTAATTCATATAGAAATTTGGTAGTTGCAATAATGTTTCTCAAAATATCAACATACTCATATAATTCAATTTCTAGAACATTGAAACTCTTAAATTCTCAAAGAGTAACAACATAGGGTATAAACTCAGCTTTAATTTCTTAAGAAAACTTGCAAAATCATGCTATTTCACTTTCAATTCATGGGAAACATCAAGATAATGCAATCAATAACAATGGGTGAAAACCCTAATTCAATATCATGTAAAATCTCATAGATTGTAGAAAATTATAGTTTAAATAAGGCTTTGGGCACAAGGGTGAAAGGATTACCCTTGTTCAAAACCCCACATACCTTAGATTATGAAATTGGATGAATAAACTTGCTTCAAACTCTTATTCTTAATCTTGAGAGAGGGTTCTTGCAACCCTTGAACTTGGGAAACTTAAATCTTAACTCAGTTTGTAGAATCTATGATGTGTTCTTTGATTTCTTAGAAAAGGGTTTCAGATTTGATCTTAGGGAGAAACCCCAGCTCTCTTGTGCTTTAGATGATGAATAAAGTCATTTTCTTCGTTTGGAATATATCTGGTTGATAAAAAAGTGGAAAGACCGAAGAGTCCCTTTTAAAAATAACTTAAAATACTGAACGGGTCTATGATGGGCCATCGCTAGCCTAACGCTCCGTCGGATCGTCCATCATATGACGGTTAAAAAAAGAACACACTGCCTCGACGTGATGGTATCATCGATGAACCATCACAAACTCGATGGTCCATCGAATCATCTGTCGCACATTGGCCAAGATGAGGCCACACTTCCTCAGTGGCGACGGTCTCAACGACAGTCCATCGCAATATTGACGTTCCATCATCTTGGAACTCGCACTTGGGCCATAAAAGGAAGTTATTGCCTTATTTGCAATGGTTTGGCGATGGTCCATCGTACACTCGATGGCCCGTTAACCTGTCCATAGCACCTAGGCAGTTCTGATAACTCTCGGTAAAACGGCCATAACTTTCCATACCAATGCTGGATTTAGACGAAATTGGTATTGTTGGAAATCTAATTCAATTTTCTACACTATAGGAAGTCATTTTCAGGAAAATTCAAAAATATTAAAATACTAAAAACATGGGAAGTCACTTTTCAATCTTTTAGGGCTAGAATTTCACTTCACTTGACACGCTCAAGGCTCAAACTATAAGGGAACTTTGCGGGATCTTATGATTCTGGTATTCACTTTTTGTGTGGTAATCACTTCTTCCAAGGAACTCTTTTGGCTTGTTCAATATGTTTGTTGAGATCTTTGTTATGGCCTATGTCGGGGCCAAGAAGGCAGAAAAGTAAATTGCACAAGTGGCCACTTCTACGCCAAAATAAAAGTGTGGCAGACAAATCCAAGGATATAATTATTTTAGCAAATTTGATTGTAAGTCAGGATTTTACCACCTAAAGCTAGAAGAAGAATCTAAAGAATTAACCGCATTTACGGTACCACAAGGATTTTATGAATGGAATGTGTTACCATTTGGATATAAAAATGCACCAGGTAGATATCAACATTTTATGGATAATTATTTTAAACAATTATCTAATTTTCATTTTCTTTTTTATCAAGAGTATTTATTTCTGTTTGGATGT
>NW_025866651.1:0-1799 GCF_002878395.1 Capsicum annuum
TTCTTCTTCAAGTATGTGAACTGATATGCTGATTGTTGATTTTTTTTCGTGCTTGAGTGAGTTACTTGATCATGCTTTGTTGTATATATGCACCCTGGTGATCCACCTATAATAAAGTCCTGGTTGATTTATGCTTCTTTCTTCTTTTTACTCTATCAAGTTTTACTCCTTGTTGTAGTCGTTTCTCCTTTCCTGATTAAATAGGACTCTTTTACTTTATATTTTATCCTTTCCTGAATGTTGCATTTTTCTTCTACTTTACTGAAGTAATAAGTGTTTGAGAAGGTTCCTGAATATTCTTGCTTATCCACTCCTGTCTATGCACAGTATCATCTTATCAATAGCCTTGCCTCTAGCTTTTCTTTGTACACTTGAATGGACCAGCTTTCACAACATGTTTCATTCATATGTCTATCGTCAAAACTCCACATGCCTTAACAGAATCACGGGACTAGATTTTACACTCGTAGGAACGAAGGTCCAATTTCTAGCTTAGAAGCGTGCGGGGTATTACACCTTACTTCTCCAATCCAGCTGCAAACAACAAATAGGTGCTTGTGAGATTTTTGAATTCCTACATCACACAAGTAACATTCATAGCTCCCTAAAATAGGAATATGTATTCTCAATAATCTCTCGTTAGTGAGCAATTTGTCCTGTTAAGCTAACAACATTTTCACTCTCTATCTTAACAGCATTATAGAGCCTCATATCAATTCAGCCTCTCTAAATCTGATCATTGGCCCCAATAGCTCTACATAACATTCATAGCTCCCTGAAATAGGAATGTGTATTCTCAATAATCTCTCGTTAGTGAGCAATTTGGCCTATTAAGCTAACAACATTTTCACTCTCTATCTTGACAGCATCATAGAGCTTCATATCAATTCAGCCTCTCTGAATCTGATCATTGGCCCCAATAGCTCTACATAACTTCTTGACACTGAATAATTAGCATTTGTAGTTAGCGGATAGATCCCTTTTCTATACTAGAGTTTCATGATATCCTTCAGTCCATTCAACTTTTTCCAATACCAATTGGAGTCCTGAGGTGGACAATTGGTCCCAAATGTTACTACAAGATTTTATATACACCTCATTAACCCACTTCACCCACAATACATCTTTCTTTGTAGTCAATTGTCATAGCAGCTTTTCTATAGAAGCTACATTCCAGCTAACACAACCTTTAACATTTAGACCTCTAGTTTTTTTGGCATACAAACGCTTTCTCATGTAACTAAATACACTTTCTTTTGACATCATATTCAATTTGAACTTCGTAGTTCAAAAATTTAAATAAAAAATTGAATTTTAGATTTTGCCTAAACTAAGCCTATGACATACCGGAGTGAGGTTTAGATAAATTTGTAAAGTATAAGGGGTAGTTTGGTACGCAGAATAAGAATAAATTTGCATTGTCTATTAAATATAGGATTAACTTTATTCCATTTTTAATTTTGAGATATTCCATCTTATTTTTCATCCAAATTGAGATTATTTTATCTTATCTCATAGGTGGAATAAATTTATATAGACATTATTATCCCAAAACTTTAATCTCAGAATAATTTAGTTCACATACTAAACAATTCCTAAAGATTAGATATATGTTCTGGGGTGGCCCCTGTTGGGCTGTTATGTTGTGTAAAAGCATGAAATCCCTAATAAAAATTAGGGAAAATAACAAAAAGTAGCATATTTAAGACTATAATTACAATTAATAGCAATACTTTTGTAAAATTACAGCTTATAGCAAGAGTAACATTATTTTACTCATTAACTAGGCAAGTGCAAGT
>NW_025866652.1:0-2886 GCF_002878395.1 Capsicum annuum
GAAAAACTATTTGTGTTATGATACTATCTTTTATTTAGAATTTTTTTCTCTTTATTTCTATGTATACATTAACTCGGTTTATTTTATTAACCGTGTTTTGATTTTTAAAAAGTTTGTCTTCCTGTTAATTTGATAATCACGATTGGACTTTAAAATATTTACTTTTTTTTAGCGTAATAAAAATATAAATTGTTGTTTTTTGTATATAGACAATACATTTTTTATTATGTTATGGTTTTAAAATAGTTGTCTCAATTAAGAATGCAGCGTACGCATCTTTATAGACATTTAATGCAAGAATACAATAATGCGCCTTGACAAATATTTTTCTAAAATAAACTTTTCACCGATTTATTTAATATAAGAGGTGTAGGCAAACATTTTCGATATAATTAAAAATGAGCGAACTAAGGCCTACTAACATAATCTGTCAAAATAGTTTAAGTTAAGATAAGTCAATAAAAGCGATCGTGCTAGAACCACGGGACTCGAGGGGTGCCTCATACCTTTCCTTCGGTCAACAGAATTCCTTACCTGGTCTTTTATTTTTGTAGATCAATAAAGAGTCATTTTCTTTTGATTAGAGATTCAAAAAGGTGACTTAGAACATTATAACTCAATTTCAAGTGGCGACTCTAAAAATGATAAAAATTAATCCCTATTCAATACCGTCACTTTAATTAGAAAAATCCTTCGACCTCGATCCTCAAGCGAAAAAAGGGGTGTGACATTTCTGGCAACTCTGCTGGAGACTATAAGAATTTAAGCTTTTTATATTGACTTATACTTGCTTTAATTATTGTTGATAGTGTGTTTGTTGGTCTTATATGCTACTTGTCGCTTATTTACCGCTTTGATATTGTTGAACTGTTTTATAAACTGTCTTTTCTCGCGCACCCCTCTGAGTCTCTAAAATACGATAGAAGGAATGCAACGCATGCATCATAACTTTTTTTTTGAGATAGCCGGAGTGTCAAGGCACCTGGTGAAGGATATAGTCATACATGTTAGGCGGGGTTCGGATCTACAACGAAGGCGGTGTAGCCCTGCTACCGACCAAGTTGTCCCTCCCCGGCTCGAGTGTCCGCTCGGGTAAGCCAGTCTAGACACTTATCCCTATTAGGTTTAAACTTAGAAAAACTGAAAACTCAGAATCTGGTTATCCCTATTAGGCGCCGCTATATTTGCATCATATGCATTTAGCTTAGCAGGACTTGGCACAGGGGCCGAGTCTGTCTAGGACTGGTGACCTACTTTATAAAGACCAACATGTGCATCCTACGTGCTCTTTGATATTTGTTTGAAAAGTTATTTGTTTGTTGACCGGCTTTAGGCAGCTTTAAAATGCAAGAGATTAAATTATCCTCACATTTAGTGAATCATTTTAATATATATATATATATATATATATATATATATATATTTTAAAAAGAAAGGAAAAATTTTAATAACATAGTTTTACGGTCTTTATGAATTACGAGGGTCTGATTCTCACTCTTTAGTGGGATACGTAGGAAGTCATTCCCATGATACGACCCTATCTTTTAAAAAATTATTCATAGATTTATTGAGGAATAATTTGAAAATATGATTATTTTCATAATTATTTTTCTAATCCTCAAAGTCCAATTTTTATATATCTTAATAGCCCTGAATCTTTAGAGATCATGAGGCTAAGTTTTTACAAACTAAAAAATATATAAATCTTAACAGTCCTGAATCTTTAGGGATCATGAGGCTAAGGTTTTACAAATATATATATATATATATATATATAAATCTTAATAGCCCTGAACCTCTAGGGGTCTTGAGGCTGAATTTTGTATGACATAATTTTCAAGAACTACGCACAGCTGATTCTCATCTTAATGAGATACGTAGGCAGTCCTTCATGGATTCGGTGGTCTTAAAAAGAAAATTTTTGAACTCTGACACATTAATTTTCTCCAAAATCAAAATAGTGTTAAGGTGGTTGGTTAATGGCTAAGTTGGCATCTCACCAATACAACATCATATTCAAAGAACAAGTAAGACGACCCACAAAAAATGATATAGGGTCTAAGATGAGTTGGTGTAGATTTTTAGAAATAAGAAATAATAAAAAATGATCTGAAAAGTGAGAAATTTGGAGCAAAATATGACAAACATGCAAATACTGAGAGAGAAAAAGAGAGTTCTCACAAGGATTTTTACATATTTCAATGTCCACTTGCCTCTAAACTCCATAACACCAAAGTTGAACGTGCACGAGGGTCATGGTGATCCTTTGACTCATATGAAAAAATTTTATAATCAATGAAGAGGAGTGGGGGAAAAGAGAAATTGTTGATGACTTACTTTGGAAAGAATTTGAGGTGATAAATTCAAAATGATCGAGTTTAAAAAGAAAAAAAAGATGATGTAGCAATGATTGTGGAAACTCCATTAAGGTTGAGTGCAATTCAATGGCTAAAATATTAAGTTCGACAATTTAGAAGTCAATCTGCTCTCTACGAGGAAGGATTTTTGGTAGGTTTTTTTTCTTTCTACTATCCGAATTATTTTAGGGTTGGAATTTGAGATATATCTTATCTTATTTTATTATAATTTTCATTCAAATCCTTCTATTTTTTGGTCAACAAATATCCGTCCTTTATATTTTTATTTTATTTTTTATTATATATTATTTTGTTGTCTTTTTTTTTTTCTTCTTCTTTAAAGAGCTCTTTCTATGGTGATTCTAGAGATGTGATATGCATGCTAAATTCACAGACTGATCTTTAAATTCAATCTAATCCTAAAATATTTGACAAGAAGATAGAGTTGAAAGAAAAAAGCATATAAGAAAATAAGTAAAATATTCAGGTATTTGGGGAGATAGTTACAACCTCTTTTGAATGTATTGAG
>NW_025866653.1:0-1305 GCF_002878395.1 Capsicum annuum
CTAACCCTTGAGCTGGTACCTACTATAAGCACTGAATAATATAATCACAAATGCGGTAGAATACTGACATACCATAAGGTTTTAAATATCTGAATTCAAACTTAAATATGAATCTAGGAAAATGACTATGTGAATCTAATAAAGTACTGATAAATTGAAAAACTAACTAATTGTAATGTCTGAAAAGCCTCTAAGACTGGCTGACTGAGAGTTGATGGGACAAGCCCCTACCTAACTCTACTGACTACTAAAATAAAAACCTGTAATAAGTTAGTATGCCCTCGGGTGATGAGGACTCACCCCTACTATTGTACTGCCAAGAATTTGAGGGACTAAGTGCGATCCAAAAACTGAGCATCAGTACTATGATATGAGACATCATAGCTCAAAATAAAGGTATAAAATCAGAACTTTGAATGTACTAGTATGTTAAATGAGGTAGGCTAACATGCAAGGTTTCATGAATAAGAGTAATGACCTATCTAAATACACATGTAAAGCATGAAATACTAAATAGAGAGCATGAATTCTGTAGATACTATTTTTGGAATATCATATTCTCTGGATCTAAGCTGATGATAGCCTGATCTGAGGTATATCTTAGAAAATTAACTGGCACCATGAAGTTGGTCTAACAAATCATCAATTCTAGTACCTTGTTCAACTAACTATAATCGATGCACATTCTGAGAGAACCATCTTTCTTATGCACGAATAGAACAGGTGTACCCCATAAGGAGAAGATGGGTCTAATGAATCCTTTATATAAGAGATCCTTCAACTGTTCTATCTTTTATTGAATTCAACTGGAGACACTCTATATGGAGGAATTAATGTAGGATGAGTATCTGGGAGAAGGTCTATTCTAAAGTCGATTTCCCTTTTGGGAGGAACTTTGGAAGATCTTCAAGAAATACATCTGATAATTCATTTACTACTGGGACTAACTCAAGAGTAGGAGTTTCTAAGTTAGTCTTTGACATTCATAAGATGATAGACACACCCTTTGGATATCATCTTTTTGGCTCTAAGGTGAGAAATCAACTAACCCCTAAGAGCTATAGTACTACCCCTCTATTCAAGGACTGGTTCATTTGGAAATTGAAAATGAACTATTCTATTTCTATAATCACCTGAGGCATAGCATGAGTGGAGCCAATCCATGCTGAGAATGAAGTCAAAATTCATCATCTCCAACTCAGAGAGATCAACTGATGTAACTTTCTAAAATATTATGACCGGACAGTCCCTTTATACCTGCCTGGCTACAATAAAAATGCCCACTGGCGTAGACACTAAAAAGGG
>NW_025866654.1:0-1161 GCF_002878395.1 Capsicum annuum
CACTGGATCGAAAGAAGTAAAATCCACAAGTGGATATGTATTTACTATCGATGGAAGAGCAGTCTCTTGGAAATCATCTAAACAGGATTGTATTGCTCGCTCTACAATGAAATCTAAATTTATTGCATTAAAGCCGGTGAAGAAGCAAAATGACTCCAAAATTTTTTGGAAGATATTCCTTATTGGACCAAACCAGTGGCACCAGTATGTATACACTGTGATAGCCAAGAGACAATAGGTAGGGCAGGGAGCATCATATACAACGGTAAATCTCGTCTCATAAGACGGAGTTATAATACCGTTAGAGAACTTCTCTCTAGTGGAATTACCACTGTTGACTATGTTAATTCAAAGGATAATGTGTTGGATCCACTTACAAAAGGCCTATCTAGAGAAGGAGTGAAAAGAACATCCAAGGGAATGTGTTTAATGCCTAGGACAAGTCAGCATGACGGTAACTCTACCAAGCAGACTGGAGATACCTAGAGCTAGGTTCAAGGAGATCAGTCAAAGTTGTGTCTGACAGGTTCAACATTGTCAATTACCCAATCCATTCTTATGATGTAGACAATGTATTGTAAACTAGGATAAGACTTAAGGTGAAAAGTCTTTTAATGATTATCTAAATTTGACAGATTTGACCAAATAGTTTAATCTATAGGATTAAATGTTTAGAAATCACCTATGTGAGGGCGAAGTAGAAGCCGCTTCAAGGAGAATGTTAGTGAAGACTTATTCTCTAAGCTCTCATGAAACCGGGACGTGTTCATGGATGAAAAGAATAAAATCGTGAGAACCATAAACGGTAAAAGGCTGGTTGTGTGACATGTGTTGTCTAGGTGTACATTAAAGCTCGATGGTTCAAAGATATCAAATCTACCGATTGACCGAGTGCATCTGATGCATGTTCACTACGGAAAGTTCAAAGGGAAACCCACTTATCCAAATGCAATCAGTCTTTGCTTGATGATCACATACTTGTCCATAAAACTTTTACAAAAAATAACCATTCCTCATTCATGTGGGGGATTGTTGGGTTCTATGTGTGTGTTTGAATGAAAAATGGAGGGAATTAAGTGGAAGAGAAAATTGAGTTTACACCAAAATGAAAAGAGTGCTCAAAATAGGAAAACTTACTAAAATTCTCCCATATTGGTGAGA
>NW_025866655.1:0-8348 GCF_002878395.1 Capsicum annuum
AGTCAACTTAATAATGTAATCTTTGGGTACATAGGATTTCTTTCTTCTTAAAAAGGATGGCTAAGGACATTGCTTGCTCGTTATAGTTGGTATAATGATATAATTACTTATATCCTTGGTTAATAATAAATGGAATAGATGTATGGTTATGTGGTAATGGTTTTAATCATGTAATAATGGCTGGTGGTGATAGGTAACTGTGAACGTCTGAGTCCAATGGACGGACACTAGAAACTTACATTCACTAACATGAGGATTGGTCATGGAAACCATATATGATACTTATCGGGTACACAAGAATCCCCTAAGCACACTTGTACATATATATAATAAAGAATGAAGGGTACTCAGGAATCCCCTACTCCTATGGTATATCTAGTTTGTGCAGTTACACGTCTCGGGCCTATTCAGGGGGTTACACTGAATCCATATAGACAATAGTTGGTTCTAGTATAGTTAAGCAACAAATACCCAAGTTAATGGTTTTAAAGGCATGCTAAACCTAGTTTTATTTCCCAGCATGGTGTTTTATATATATATATATGTATGGTTTTGAATGCATATGGTTTGTTTACTTCTTTTTAAAAGTTGGTCATTATTTTATACTTTTCTTAAGTTCATGCTAGCGTTCACCTGCTAACTAGTCTTTTGGCGTTGTAACCCCATGCAATGCAAGAACTAACTATTTTACTCCTTTTTCTTAGTAATTTAATTCAGGATCAGTTGTTGGATTAACGAGGTGAGCTTCTATATTCCAGAAGGCTCCATTTCATATCTTGGATGTCTTTACATACTCTAGTTATTTCATAGACATTGGTTTTATCTTTTGTTGGGGGTATGTGCCAATCAGATATTATTTTACTTTTGGTTAGAGGCTTTGTAGGTCTATTATAGTTAGGTATAGGAGTTGTCGGTATTGGTACAATCGTTGATACTATTGGACTTAGGATGCCTATTATGACAAGACCAGGATTTGGATCATATGAAGTTGGTATCAGAGCTTTAGGTTGATCGTCAATTAAGAGTCCACAAAGCCATGTCTAGTAGAGTCTATTTTAAGGGTGTGTAGTGCACCGCACTCATAGGGAGAGACTACAAGGCATTTTGGAATGTTTATCTTCCTTAGTGTTCTATTTTAAATCTTTGAGACTAAGTCCTAGAATTTTATTTAATTCTTGTTTGTTCACATTTTAGATCATGCCTTGATGATCTGATATGCACGAAAACTCCTTTGTACAAACTGGTGAAAATATTTATGGGACACGCTCTACTCATGGGATCCATACTCGATCTAGGAGTCCTATCCTAATTGTTTTAAAGTTCCACAAGTTTTCTACTCCACCCTAGTACTCTCAGGAAGACGTGATAAATATGGAGTTTTGTTAGTTGATACATGTTATTGCTCAGTTGGTAGCTTCTCATGCTAAGCATGGCATATTTGGTATTACATCTTTAGAGGCCACAAGGGCTTATCAATTTATAAGGTTGAGTCGTCCAACTTTTACTGTTATTAATGTGAAGAAGGATCCTCAGGGTTTTTTGGATGACAAGGAAAAGATCTCCAGGGTCATGTAGGCAAGAAATATTGAATGGGTTAATTTTGCTGCCTATAAGCTAAAGGATGTGTCATACCAATGGTACAAGTAATTGGACCAAGCAAGGGGTGAGGTTGATGAGTCATCTCTATGATAGACTTTCTCTAATGCATTTCTGGATAGCTTCTTTCTCCAAGAGTTGAGAAAAGAAAAAGTACAATAATTTGTTTATATAAAATAGGGGAAGATGTCGGTCAAGGAGTATGCCTTGAAATTTCACTAGCTGACTACGTATGCTCTAAAAATGGTGTCGGATGTGAGGGCTAGAATGAGAAATTTTTCTTCAGGACTGTCTCATGATTTGATCCTTGAAAGTAAATGCTACATTGTTAATCAAAGACATGGATATCTCTAGGTTGGTTGTTCATATACAATAGGTAGAGGAGGAAAAAAAAGCAGGATGAGGTAGGTCAAAGTCATTGTAAGAGGTTTAGATTCTCTAAGTAGGGAGGTGGTTAATAGCAAAGTAGTCGAGATGGTGGTAAGTGGCCAAAGAAGAAGAGGAGGAGTTTTGATTCTTTCTCCATGACTAGTGCTTCCTACTTGAAGCAGTCGGAAGACAAGCTCCAGCAGGGTGGTGATAACTTCAGGGCATAGGCTGCCCAATCTTATACAAGTTAGGATCATTCAGCTTTATTAGGGTGGTCGATTATATCAGGGCTTCAGTAATGAAAGGAGGGACAGGTGCTTCAAATGTGGTCAGCCAGACCATATGCATAGATATTCTCCAATTGTTCAGGTTGCTTCGGGAGCGAACAAAGTTTTGGTTGCCTTTTATTTGCTCCTGTACCCAAGGGTAGTGCTTCTGAATCAATTTCTACTTCTGGTACCGGCATAATTTAGAATAGGTAATATACTCTTGCATCTTGACAAGAAACTAAGGCATTGCCTAATATTGTGACTAGAACGTTGCAACTCTTTTCTCATGACATGTACTCTTTACTTGATCTGGGGTCCGCTCAATCTTATTTGACCCTATTTGTGGTTGTTTACTTTGGTTTGATCCCGAGGTTATTTTGGATTATTTTTCTATTTCTACCATGATAGGTAACTCTGTGGTTGCTAAAAAAGTCTATTGGGGTGTATGGTATCTGTTGGTTGTAAGGAAACTTTGGTGGATTTGTTCAAATTAGATATCATATATTTTGATGTCATTCTTGGGATATATTGGTTACACTCGTCTTATGTGTCCTTAGATTATCACACCCGTAAGGTTGTCTTTAAGTTCCCTCGTGAATCAGTTATTGAATGCGAGGGTGGTTACCTTGATCCTAAGCAAAAGTTTATATCACATCTTAGAGCTCGAAGGTTAATCTCTAAAGGGTGTCTCTGTCATTTGGTCTATGTTAAAGACTCTAACTCAAAAGGTCCTTCTTCGCATTCAGTTCTTATGGTGAATGATTTTTCTAAGGTCTTTTCAATTGATCTTCCTGGAGTTCCTCCGGAAAGAGAGATTGAGTTTGGGATTGATTTGCTTGTAGACACTCATCCAATATCTATTCTTCCTTATAAAATGGATCCGGATTAATTGAAGGAACTCAAGGATCTTTTAGATAAGGGTTTTATCCATCCTCGTGTATCCCTGTGGTGTGCAACGATGTTATTTATGCATATAAGAATAGTTCCCTTCAAATGTGTACTGACTTTCAGTAGTTGAATATGGTGACAGTGAAGAACAAATATCCTCTTCTTAGAATAGATGACTTGGATGATCAGTTGCATGGTACCAAATTCTTTTCTAACATAGACCTTCGATCTAGTCATCATCAGCTTAAGATTAGGGAGGTGGATATACCTAAGACAATATTCCGTACCCGGTATGGTCACTTTGATTTCTTGTTTATGTCATTTGGTTTGACTAATGCCTCGGTGGCATTCATGGATTTCATCAATAGGGCATTCTGTTAGTTTCTAGATCTATTAGTCATTATGTTCATTGATGATATCTGGGTGTACTCTAAGAGTGGGGTGGAACATACCAGTCACCTCTATGTGGTGTTGCAGACTATGAAAGAGCATTAATTGTATGCCAAATTATCAAAATCTGAATTCTAGTTGAATTTTGTCAGTTTTTTGGATAATATTATTTCTTGTTAAGGGATCAAAGTGGATCTGCAAAAGCTGGCGGTGGTTAAGAAATGGCGTAAACCTATGACTCAAGCCAACATTCGGAGCTTCTTGGTTTAGCCGAGTACTATAGGAGTTTTGTTGAGAGTTTTTTAATGATAGCTTCCCCATTGAATAAGTTGACTCAGAAGAAGGTAAATTTCTCTTGGTCAGATGCTTGTGAGGGTAGTTTCGAGAAGCTATAGGATAAGCTAATTTCCACTTCAATTTTGACCTTATTTGTAGGAAAATAAGAGGTTTGTGGTTTACTCTGATACATCTCCACTACGAAATCATACCAATCCCAGAATACTTAATTTTCAAATCAATAAACTTAAATTATTGCGTGCACCATTTCAAGCCTACTGGTTCACCTTTCATACAACTAGCTCCACGGATACATAATCTGCTAAATTCAAATAAACACTAACCCCACTTTACTGTTGTTAAAACTTCTAGATTCATGCTTCTAACTCTAGGTCATATGCTGTCATAGGATTTTGAGAAGGGGTCTAAAAATACATATGACTTTGGCTCAATGCATGATTTTTCATGATCATGAATGAAATATTTCATACTTTGGAACCTAAAGGCACTAGTGGGACACTTTTTAAGCCCATATGCAATCCCATAACTTTCTGTGGGGACTGTCATAGAAAAACTCTATTTGTAAGAACTTAAGCTTCGCTATTTCAATTACCTTGAAAATAAGGTAGAGTTGACCAAATGGAGCCTGATGATAATTGGTATAGTTTCTTACAGACCCTTTCAACAGAATGATTTGTGACATGAAAGAAGGGAAATATTTGTTAAATGCCTTGCAACCTCTCAAAGAAAAGCACAGACGTCTTCATACCAATCTATAAGATTCTACTAGATACGACTTTATAGACACCCTAGGACACTTGAACTCTGGGCTCTGATACTAAATTTTCCATGACCCGAGACTACCCCTTTGTCATAACACGGTACTTGGAAG
Organism: Capsicum annuum; assembly: GCF_002878395.1. NCBI lineage: Eukaryota > Viridiplantae > Streptophyta > Magnoliopsida > Solanales > Solanaceae > Capsicum > Capsicum annuum. The sequence goes on from NW_025866655.1 coordinate 4,681, forward strand.
AACAAGTGTTCCCAAATTAACCCATTAACTAGCATACTGCGTGAGAAACTGATTTAAAATGTATATATAAGATAGTTTGTTTAATGAAAACATAATCATGAGGAAATATGAATAAATATACATATAAAGTTCACAACATGATAAAAGTAAAGAAAGAACTTGAATTACATGAATAACTCTGACTGACCATTTATGGAAAGTAAAGAAAGAACTTGAATTACATGAATAACTCTGACTGACCATCTATGAAGCCACTACTATATTGACTATATATAGTTGAGACATGCCTTTAACTACCACTAATCAATATATATATATATATATATATATATATATATGAATATTAATGAGATAGAATATGAATTACAACTGATTGGAGGCCCCGAACAAGGGAACTAATCACCTACTAGCTGGAAGCTGCAAACAATATGGTTATGATAGGTAGGCTACCACTGGTACAAACATTATAAGTCAATGTATCCCTTAGACATATTTGTGGATCAGTATTTTGGAATGTACTGAGTATATGGAGACATTCTCTAATTCATGGGAATTTTTAAATCATGCTTTACAATTAAGGATATAAGTTATTTGCTGAAATATATATTTGGTGCATGACTATATGTGAGAACTATAAATCATATAGAGAAATTTCTAAAACATGAGCTAAAAACAATTCTATAAGCTAGGAAGTGGTAGAAGCATAATTGTTGCAAGCAATTCTTATGTAAGGCTGAATATGCTGTAAAAGCTATGCTGAGGATAACGTATGAATATTGGGTCTAAAATTATATAGTGGAAAATTACATAACTCAAGGATCTAAATATACAAAAATACTGATCATGAATGAATAAACATGCAAAACCAAAAATAACATATACTAAGCAGATATGATAAATTGAATGGTTGTTGATTGTGTGACTAAACGACATGAAATCTAAGTAAATAGATAACTAACATCTATATACTGATTAGTTGATATATGAATAATGAATATCTGACATCTGAATAATGATTAACTAATATCTAGACACAGATTAACTGGTATCTGTATAATGATTAACTAATAACTGTATACTAATTTACTGAAAATTGTATATTGGTTATGCAAAACTGAATTACACTTAGTCTAAATTACTAGACTTAAACTGTGGGAGGTATCATGTAACTGACATGCCCTAATTTGAACTAATTAGGGTTCAACATGTAACCTATGTTGGAAGGGTATCAGTACCGTTCCACAGCTACTGACACATGGCTGTGTGGAAGCACTAAAGTGGTATCACGAAGGAGTAGGGTTTCACCCACTATTGGCATGTGCTCTAATGATATATGGGTCAACCCTTAACTGGCAGGAAGACATATTGAACCTACACTGGCTACATAGTTCTGGAAATCAGGGCTTTCTACTAAAGGTCACACCCTCTACCGGTTGGTGAGCCCCCATCCCTGGGTTCACTCAGTGTTAATACTACTCCCAACTAAGCTGACACTGGTACTTACCTAAACTATGTGTAACTGAACATTATTTCTGATAGTACTCATAATGATCACAAATATCTTATTACAATGAAAAGATTCATGGCTTAACTAACTTATTATTTGAAAATCTAAAATTATGTAAAACACATGGGTATCAGGTGTTCATAACCCGCTAACACTGATTGATCAAAATAAAATATTAAGGCTTAGAACTGTAGTATGAAATAATGGTTCAAAGATCCCCAAACATGGACATTTCACCAAACATGTGAGAATCATGAACTTGAACATGGGAATATGTTAAACATAGGAAATCAACATGATTACATGGCTAAATTCATAACTTAGGGATTTGACATGACATTCACTTGAATCATGACTAGAAATTGTAGTTTAAAATCAGAATTAGCCTAATCTTTCATAGGATCATACATGAACATGAATTTGAGTTCAATGACTATGGAAATACATGAATTTAACCGATCTTGAACATATAAAACTCCATAATAAGAGACAAATCCATACTTTAGTTGAAAAAAAGATTTTTGGGCTTCATGGTTGAAAGGGACCCATGGATGAACATCCCACAAACCGCAAATGGTTTATTTATTGAAGGAACATTTGAGTTGGGAACCATTCAAAATTAATTGTTGAGAGAAACGCTTGTTTTGGAGTTCTTGAGAGCTTGTAGGAAAAAGGGAATTGCTTGTTCTTGGAGAAATTTTGGTGTTGTGTTGAGAATGAGGGATTTAGGGTTTTCTTGAATCTCTATTCATCCTTAACATAGTTTAAACAACAAATTTTTGGGGTTAGAAAAGTGGAAAAAGATGAAGAAACCCATTTGAAAATGATATACTAGTGTAGAATAATATTGGGTGACGGTTTGGGTGACAGACCATTACTCCCATGATTTACCATCGCTCCAACCATTATAAAATGTTAAAATTTTTGTATTTATACTTAATGGTGATAGTTTGGCGAGATGGTCCGACACTGGTGTGATAGTCCGTCACCCTGGTCATCACGCCTTGGCAGATAGATACCCCTTTGGTAAAATAGGCATAACATTTTACTCCGATATCAGAATAAGAAAAAATTAACATCATTGGAAATATAATTCAATAATATATATATTGGTGGACCTTGATCTCAAAAATCCTTAGTATACAAAAGTTATTCTAGTTTGAATCTAACTATATAAATTTTCTTCAAAAGAAGTAAATCGTTAAGGAATGTTTTGACTTGTCTACAAGCTAGAAGATATTTGACAACTTAATATATATATATATGTATATATATATATATATGTATATATATATGTATATATATATCCAAATCACCTATAAAACAATAAGAACTTGATTTTTTATTTTTCATGAACTTAAATTTGGTTCTAATAATGGCTTGAATTTTTTTGGGGTTACACCAGACAACCGCAACCAGACCTGTTCCTAGACTGAGGATGAATTCGTCAAGGGCTAAACCCCATAATTTTCCTAGGTGAGCCTGATTTTTTAGAGCAGGATACTACGTAGGATCCCTAGTATAAGTAGGGGTTATAGGATGAGTCCACCACAACAGCCAAGGAATCTGTATTAGTAGTACCCTTTTCTGTGGAGGGTTAAACTCAACCATACCATCAAGTTCTCTCATCTTCAACACTATCCAAATATCCTCCTACATAGGATCGTCAGCCTCTGAGTCTACCATGGGCAGCTTCTGAGACTATACACACCTCAGTTATGCCACTAGATGAGGTGAACCCGAGATAGTATGTGGTAGAGATGCAGGTGATCTATGAGCAAGATAATTTTAATAAAGAGTTATGTCAAAAAAGTAGGTCTATCTAGGATGAGGGGAGAATTAAGTTATCAGGGATAGCAGGAGCATCAAACCTACTAGCCGTATCTAATCGATACTAGTTAGGCTGGATGACTAGACCCTAAGTTTCTTACTGTTTAATGGTGGCCCATTAGTTTTAGGCATCTAATGCCTCCATATTTTCCTTGACCACAACTAGAGGTGGTAGAGGTAACACATAGTCCTAGCTAGAGTCCACTTTGGTGAAAGGGATTTAGGTTAATCTTTCAGCAACGACTATTTATTATGTTCTTTTTTGGCCTAATTTTGTAGCCATGATATTTATGACTATATTTGATCACAGAGTTAGTTTCACGCAAGATAA
>NW_025866656.1:0-2702 GCF_002878395.1 Capsicum annuum
CTTCACCTTTTAGTTTCTTTTTACGTTTATAACCATAATTATCTTTCATAATTCACATTTTATAAAATGGTCTTTCATTTCCTCAAGGTCAAAGTTTCCTAATTTAAAGCCTGTGCATTTAAATACACTATTGCTATTTATTTCATATAGAGCTTCTGCTTTTATTATAGCTTTATTTACTTCCAAACCTTCTTCTAATATTTCTATATTCATAAAATTAGTATTCTTACATTCTTCAATTTCTTCATCAGTTTCTTTTTCATTTGTATATTGGTAGTCTGTGAATCTTACTGAAGCTTGTCCTTTATTGTTTATATATATTAAATGATCAGTTGGCTTTAATATTTCTTTATTAGTAAATTTTTCTAAATTCCATTCTAATCCTGCATATTTTTTTGAGTTTAATTTTAGGGGTTTCATTAATTTAATACCTTTATTTCCCATTAAACTTACTACATCATTTGTTTTTAGATTAAACTTTATACTACTATTAGTTGCAAGTTTTCCTATAAATCCTACACATATAAGTAAATTATTTCTATTATTCATTTCTTCATATCCTTTAGTCTGTACACCTATCTTAATATGCTTTCTGAATTCTAAAGTATTTATCATATAATCTGGACTACAATAAAAAAGTCCTCCATTATTAGTCATGTCTACTTCAGTTATTCCTATTATAGATCTTTTTGGGTTTGACCATCTATTATCATATATTGTGATTAATACTTTAGTTCCTAAATTTTTTTAGTTAATCCTTTTATGCCTATTACTATTAATATCATGTGCATAAGACTCATGTTTAATTTTATAATTTCATTTAAAGAGTCTGAGCTTATTAAATTTACTCTACAACTATTTTCTCGGATAACACACATCTGTTCTTCTCTATAATGCCTATATAGTTGTGCTCTTGAAAACATTCGTTCATTATATCATGTTTTAGCATTTAACAGTTTTAATTTATTTTGTTGGAACAATTGTATTTCTTTATCTACGTCTTTACCTCTTGTAACTGTTGTCTTGAAGTCATTCTCGGTTTAGTTGTTATTTTTGATAGCACACTATTTGTTAATCTGTTTTGGGTAAAACTTGATCTTTGTCTGGTAAAACTTGATCTTTGTCTACTTAGGGATGCTGAAAAAAGGTCCATGCTTTTGGCTTGGTTTAGTTATTTTAGCTTCTTTTAATTCTTTTTGAGGGGTTATTTTTATCTTTTTTAGTTGCTCTATTAATTTTTCTATAGTTTTATCTTGACTGTCTCTTTGTTTTTCTTCTTTTAAGTTTTTATTAAGTTCTAATAGTAATAAAATTATACTATTATTTTGTTTTATAATTAAAGAGTCTGCTTTTCCTTGGGGTTGATGATCTGATAATCCTTCAGGATTTGGTTGAATTTATGCAACCTGCTGTAATATTGCTAGATAAAGTTTATCTTGTAGTATATCATTCATGAGAGTATTATATTTTTATTAAGATAATGCATCAAAACCCCCTAAACTTATCTGCATAACTTACTTTAGCACTTAAACTAAGCTTCTATTTATTTAACTCCCTTAACATCTTTAAAGTGAATTAATTTCCCACTTATGCTGTTGTGACATTTAAAAAGAAAAAAGAAAAAAAAATAAATGACACGTCACCATAAGGGGGGAAACTAACTCACTTTAAAGATTTTAAGGGGGGTAAATAAACAGAAGTTAAGTTTAAGTGATAAAGTAAGTTGTGGAGACAAGTTCAAGGGGGTTTTGATGCATTATCTCTTTTTTATTTGATTAACTTCTTTACTTATTTCTTGTAATACTAGCCTTATTTCAAAATTTTCCAAATTACCTTTGTCTTTATTAATTAAATCTGATTTCTTTTCTAATTCTGTTTATTGGGTTTTTAGGAAATCAAAATTTAATTCTATTTTATCTAAATAATTCTTTTGTTTGTTTTGCAGATCTTCCAATATTTCTAGAGTTTTTAATATTTTTGTATTTTCTTGTTGAGTCTTTTCTCCTAGTGTCCCACCCCTTTTTCGCCCAAAAAATTGAGTTGAACAGTTTTTCCAATTAAAGTGACGATTTTGAATAGAGATTATTTATTTACAGAGTCGCCACTTGTAATTGAGTTTTGGTATTCCAAGTCACCTTTTTGAATCCCTAGTCAAAAGGAAATGACTCTTCGTTATGATTTGCGAAAACAGAAGATCGGGTAAGGAATTCTGTTGATCGAGGGGAAGGTGTGAGGCACCCCTCGAATCCCATGGTTCTAGCACGGTCGCTTTGATTGACTTATCTTGACTTAAATTATTTTATTAAATTATGTTAAGACCTAAAATCGCTCATTTTTAATATCTAAAATCTGTCTATATATCTTATATTGATTAGTGGAAATTAATTATAAGACGATCTTTGTCGAAGTGCAAAATTACATCCTCAAATTACTTTAAACGTCTCAAAAAGATGTGTTCCCCGTATTCTTATTCGAGATAAATATTTATGGAAAATATATCTAAAATTTTACCTAGTTTTAAAAGAGTTAATTTGTTTTTGTAATTGGAGAAAACTTTTCTTATCTATTTATTTTTATTACTTTTCTTTAAACTAGTAATAAATCAAATTATTAAGTAAACGAGCAAAGATCAGTTAATTTAAAAAAAAGTCATCTTTCCACTAATTCAATTTTGCTACCATGTAGTTAATAACAATTTATAA
>NW_025866657.1:0-1976 GCF_002878395.1 Capsicum annuum
TATCTAGGCATTTAATCAAACATATTGTCCGCATGGTACATGTAAACATAATTGTACAATAAATAAACATTATTGTACAATTCTAATTTCATAATTCCAGAGTTTAGTCATAGCTTTGCATGAATCTATATCTATAATAAATTAAACTACATAGAATTTATCACCCAACATGCAGTAGAATTCAATTTCACACTATCCACATGAACAAGAGCAGCCCAATCATAAGATTCATACGAAAATCCATAAACTTGAATTTTGAAAAAGAGATTCTAGGGCTTCATAGACGAAAGGAGTCCATGAATGAAAATTATACATACCTTAGTTTGTTATTTCGTGAGTATTGATTGTGAAACCTTTTTGAATTATAATCCCCAATAGAAACACTAGCTTGTTCTTGAGAGAAACTTGAGAGAAACTAGTGTATTTTGGGTGAACAATAGAAAAATCACATTGCCACTTGGTTTAAATAGGGGTAGACAATTGACCCTTTTAACCCTTGGATGCATCTTTTAAAATTGTATAAATTTCCCAAACTGGACCTTTAGCACGACGCAGCGTTGTCGCGCCATGTCGCTGGATTATGACAGTTGGGAAATTAAGGGATGGCGGGACACGGGGCCATCGCATTGCGACTGAGTTTGTGACCTAGAACTATGGCGCGACGTGGGGAAATGGCGCTGACACAATGGAAAACGGACAGTTCTGAATTTGGTACCTGGTGCAATGCGCCATAATCGCGGAACACATCTGCAATTTTCCAAATACCGTTTCCTCTTGTGGCACGCTGCACCACTGACCGTTTTTACGCTGTTTTATGATGGGAACTTCAAATAGTTGTAACTTCTGACCCAATTAATGGATTTGGGAGAATCTTATATCGATGGAAAGCATATTGAATTTCTAACATGGCAATAAGTTAAAATCTTTTAAATTACACATGGAACTACAATCATTCAATTTGGACGCTAACACTTGACATTCTTAATCAAACATACTGTAGAATCTAAATGTATAGTAATTTATCAAGGCATTTAATCAAACATATTTTCCGCATGGTAAATGTAAACATCATTGTACGATAAATAAACATTATAGTACAATTCTAATTTCATAATTCAAGAGTTTAGTCATAGGTTTGCATGACTCTATATCTATAATAATTTAACCCACATAGAATTTATCACCCAACATGAAGTAGAATTCTATTTCTCACTATCCGCATGAACAAGAGCAGCCCAATCATGAGATTCATACGAAAATCCATAAACTTGAAATTTGAAAAATAGATTCTTGGGATTCATGGATGAAATGACTCCATGAATGAAAATTATACATACCTTAGTTCATGATTTCGGTAGGATTGATTGTATAACCTTTTTGAATTTGAATCCCCAGTAGAAACCCTAGCTTGTTCTTGAGAGAAACTTGAGAGAAACTAGTGTATTTTGGGTGAACAATAGCACAATTACGTGGCCATTGGGTTTATATAGGGGTAGACACTTGACCCTTTTAACTCTTGGATGCATCTTTTAAAATTATTTAAATTTCCAAAACTGGTCCTTTGGCACGACGCGGTGTTGTCGCTGGATTTTGACAATTGGGAAATTGAATGATGGCGCGACGCAGGGCAATCGTATTGCCACCTCCTTTGTTACCTATAAATTTGGCGCGACACGGGGCAAATAGCACTGAGTCAATGGAAAACGGAAAATTCCAAATTTGGGCCTTGGTGCAATCCACCACAATGGTGGACCACTTCCGCAATTTTTCAAATGTCATTTCCTCTTGTGGCGCGGCGCACCACTGACTATTATTGCTCAATTTTATGACGGGAACTTGAAATATTCATAATTTCTGAACCGGTTATTGGATTTCTACGAATCTTATATCGAGGGAAAACTTATTGAATTTCCCACATGACAATAATTTAAATCTTTTAAATTCATCATGGAACTGCCATCATTCAATTTGGAAGT
>NW_025866658.1:0-1008 GCF_002878395.1 Capsicum annuum
AGAGTTAATACTTAAAAGATCAAAGCAGTGAGAAACTAGACCAAACCTATTTCTTCATCAGATATCAGGAGTTTCTTGGTTTGGTCTTGCTATTACCGATGATTTACTGAAGGTTTTTCATCTATTACATCCCCAATGACAAGATTGACTTAGAAGAAAGTTAAGTTTTCGTGGTCAGATTCATGTGATAAGAGTTTTCAGGAGTTGAAGACTCGACTCACCATGGCCCCAGTTTTGACATTACTAGATGGATCAGATGGGTTTGTTGTTTACTGTGATGATTCTAGAGTTAGCATGGGGTATGTTTTGATGTAGAAGAGTAGGGTTGTGGCTGATGCCTCTAGACAACTTAATCCCTATGAAAAGAATCACCCTAGCTATGATCTTAAGTTAGCAGCTATTGTGTTCACCTAAAAGATTTGGAGGCACTTTTTGTATTGGGTGCATGTTGACGTGTTCACAGATCACAAGAGCCTACAGTATGTATTCTCATTAAAGGGATTTGAATCTACGTCAGAGAAGATGGTTAGAATTACTAAAAGACTATGACATATGTGTTTTGTATCACACGGGAAAGGACAATGTAGTGGAAAATGCCCTAAGTAGATTTTGTATGGGTAGTGTTGCTAACGTTAAGGATGGTAAGAAGAAATTAGTTGAGAAAGTTCACCATTTTTCCAAATTAGGTGTTCGTTTGGTTGATTCAGCTGAGGGTAGCACATGGGTGTAGATTAGTTCAAAATCTTCTTTAGTTGTTGAGTTAAAAGAAAAGCAGGATAGGGATCCTAGTTTAGGTAAATTGAAAGAGTCAGTCAGAAATCAGAGAGTAGATGTTTTCTACCAAGGGGTAGATGGCATGTTGCATTGCCAGGGTAGACTGTGTATGCCGTGCATTGATAAGTTAAGACTGAGAATTCTTACAAAAGCGCATGGTGTGCATTACTCTATTCATCCAGGGGACATAAAGATGTACTGCAACCTACGGGAAGTCTATTGATGGTGTGGGAT
>NW_025866659.1:0-5142 GCF_002878395.1 Capsicum annuum
TTAAACTACGAATATCAAGTATTTGATGAAATGCCTACAAGAATGAATTTTGAATAAATGTTTTCACATTATGTCCTCAAAGTTTTAGTACTATTTTGCTATTATTTTTATAGAGTCCTGGGGTTATGAATACTCGAAAACATAGCTGTTTACTTAGTCTCAGTATCTTCACAATAGTTTCAGATATGTTATGAGAATTATCAGTTCAGTCGGTTATCATAATCAATTAAACATAGAATAGTACAGTATCCCGAGTCAGTTCAGTTGGGAGTAGGATTTAGCATCGAGCAAGTGCAGGTATGAAGGCTTCCTTATAAGTAAGGCAGAGTCGTTAACAGCAGTCCCTGTACTCCAAAACTACGTAGAAAGTATAGGATATAAGGTGTCACTCGTCAGTTCAGGCTTGACTACCTCCCAGGGGTCACCCATCAGTTTAGGATTCACCCCCTTAGTCCTTTAGGACAACAAATTAGTGGATCCACACAGCCAGTTGTAATACCCCGTATTTCTATCTACCTTCGATTCGTCTCTAGAACATCAAAGATATTTCTTCATAGATGAATACCTTTTATTCCCTATGAGATTTTTAATATTTTGACTTTTCATCATTTGGGAAATCGAACAAGCTTTCGTCGATACCAAATTCGCCCAAATCCGATACTCGGACGAAGAGTTATAGCCATTTCAGTAAGACAGTGTACCACTTGGTACTTTAGCGCGTCACGGAGCCAGCCAAAATGGCAATTGTCAAATTCTAGTGATCCTACGTGATTCCAACGTATCATGATATCTTTCCAGTTTGAAACTAAGGTGGCAATGTGATTTCTACTGCGTCGCGCAAAGGCCAGTCTCCCAATTGTCCAATTTCCAGTAAGCTAATGCGATTATGGCGCGTCGCACCAGCATGTAAAATTGAGATTTTCAGATTCAATTTTTTTAAATTTCAGGGACCAATTGGTAATTTTCTAAAGCCCCAAATCAGTCTATATAAGGGATTTATACCATAAATGATGAGATACTTCTTTATTCATCAATTTTTTCCCAAATCAAAATATTTTCTCTCTCAAAGAAGTCAAGAACCATAGCAAAGAAATCAAGAACAAGCCTAAGGATTTCTTCAAGAACCTTTAAGAAAGAGTTTTCTAAGGTATGTTAGATGTTGATTCTTGGGTTCCTTCCGTCCAAGAAGCTCAAGAATCCTTTCCAAAATTTTGAGGTTTACGTATTTATGAGATTTCATGATTTATGTGTATTAGAGTTCATGATTTTGTATTGTTGGGTTTTAATTCATGATTCAGGATACCAATTTCAAGAGTTGATTCTAGTATGTGATCAATTGTATGATGTTCATGATAAACCCACTTCAAATTGAATGATATTGATGTATTCATGATGATTAAGTATAGAATCTGTGGTATAACCAAAGCATTCTCCCCATATGTTTGATAGAATGCATAAGTAAAGATAATAGTGCTTATTTAGTATGTTAATAAGCATGAAATCCCCAATTTTGTGGTAACTAGTGCATGCCAAGCATTTGTTGAAATGCCTTAGTGAATGTATTATGATAAGTTGCATGCATTCTTATCCATGTGTATTCCTTATTGAATAACTATGAGATATTAGTATTCATTCCCTATACATTTACATGTGTATGAAATTCAAGTGATTCACAAGATATCGTGTTGACTGTGTTGTGAATGAAAGTCCGTGGTCATGATTATTCAAGAATGGTTATGTTTTACTTTTATGTTATCAAGTCCTAGGGGTATTTATAACTGGCAAATTAGCTGTTGTCTAGAGCCAGTGTCATTTTTCACAATAATCTCAGTCAAGCCATGATCCTTAGAACTCAGTCAGTTACAGAATTCAGTACTCTCAGACAATTATAGAACTTAAGAAATCTCAGTAATCTAAGTATCATTAGCATTCCAACTTCAGTTCAGTACTCAATTCAGATCTTAGCAGTATTCAAGAATTCAGTTTTAGACCTCAATAGAATTCAAGTAATCAATTCAGAACTTAGTATCACCCAGTCAGATAATGAGATTCAGAAGTATTCCGTCAGATAACGGAATCAAGTAAACTCAGTCATATCAGTCAAGTAAGATAATCAATAATAGATTCAGCTTAGTTTAGTACAATCCAAGAATTAGTTTAGTGTCTTTCAGTTAGGAGTATGAACTAGCACTGAGAGAGTGTAGGGATGACGGCTTCCCCGTTAGAAAGACAGACTCGTTAGTAATAGTCCCTGAACTCCAAAACTACGTAGCTAGCATAGGACCAGGAATCACCTGTTAGATTAAGGCTTGCCTATCATATTGCCTTAGGCTTGACTTTCTGTTCAGGGTCACCCATTAACGACGCTTAACCATAGCAGAAGTCTTTACCTATGGCACGATATTGACATCCTTCCAGTTGGGGTTACAAGTTAGACCCCACTAGATCAGATTCGGGGTATGTCGGTTAAGTGAGAACTCCCACAGTGCAGTTTTAGTATCAGTCTTCAGAGTAGAACTCAAAAATTAGGACTTTCAGATATAGTCACCCATCTCAGTAAGGAGCTTAGATAGTTCCATAGATCATGGACCACCCGCTAGATAGGCCTGGTCTCACATAAAGTTAATTAGTATCAGTACTAATAGACTAAAGATCACCCGTTAGATAGGCCTGATATCAAACTCAGTCCGTCACTTCTATTATTATAAGATTGTTATACCTTTCGTAGGTTGGTCTGATCTCAGATACAATCATTCTTTAGTAGTAGTAGTAGATTCAGAGATCATCTTTTAGAAAGGTTTGATCACAGATTTAGTCAGTCGATAGTAGCAAACTTAGAACTCAGTCATTGATATTAGCAAATTCAGTTAATCAACTTCAGTATCATCAGTTTCAGAGATCAACCGCTAGAGAGGATAGCTCTCAACTTTAGTAATTAGTTATTAATATCAGAAGATTCAGTTATGCAGCATGAGGTAGTTAGTAAAGACAGCAAGTCAGTTTAGCAGTCAGACAGTCAGATCCGTGTAGTTTGTTTTCTCATTTTTCTATCTAGTCATGCTATCTGAAATATCAAGGAAAGATAACTATTCCAAGGTAGAAAGTCCTAGTAGTTGCAAGATAAGTTCAGCTCATGAGTCATGCATTAGTTTTAGATCTCAGACGATCAATCATGACCCAGTTCGTAGGTGCCTCGTGCACAGCCTCAGTATTTCAGTAAAGTGTTCTTAGAGGGACATGGAGTCCTAAGGGGTAGATACCCCATAATATCCTGATGCTTTCATGTCCTTAGACTTATTCAGCTACATGTTCAGACTCTCATTACAAAGTTAGCACCAGTTATCATTGCATGCTCAGTCATACATTCAAGAATCAGATATATTCATGCATTAGATATGCATGTTCAATAGAAAAAGTTCAGTTCTTTAGTGTATACAGTCAAGTATGCATGAGAGAAACTCAGTCACGAATCCATGCATCATATATGCATGTCCATTATGAGAATTCAGCTTATGAGTAACTTCAGTCCTGTATTCCATGCATCAGATATGCATGTTTAGTATAAAATCTCAGTATATCAGTAGTTACAGTCATATAGTCATGTTTCTCGTGCTCATGTCCAGTAAGTAAGTTTAGCCTACTAGTATTCTCAGCTTAATCAGTCTCATTCAAAGACAAATATTTTCAAAGGGGAGATATTGTAATGCCCCGTATTTCCATCTAACTTCGATTCATCTCTAGAACATCAAAGATCTTGTTTCATAGATGAATACCTTTTATTCTCTATGAAATTTTTAACATTTTTACTTTTCATCATGTGGGAAATTGAATAAGCTTTACGTCGATACCAAATTCCCTTAAATCTGACACTCGAACGAAGAGTTATAGCCATTTTAGTAAGACAGTGTACCACCTGGTACTTTAGTTCTTCGCGGAGCCAACAAAAATGGCAATTGTCAAATTTTAGTAAGCCTCTATGATTCTATCACATTGCGGTGTATTTCCAGTTTGTAACCAAGGTGGGAATACAATTTCCACAGCGTCGCGCCAAGGCCAGTTTCCTAATTGTCTAATTTCCAATAAGCTAGCATGATTATGGCGCGTCGAGCCAGCATGTAAAATCAAGATTTTCAAATTTCATTGTTTAAAATTTCAGAGACCAATTGGTAATTTCCTAAAGCCCCAAATTAGTCTATATAAGGGATTTATACCCTAAATGACGAGATACTTCTTTATTCATCAATTTTTTCCCAACTCAAAATATTTTCTCTCTCAAAAAAGTCAAGAACCCTAACTAAGAAATCAAGAACAAGCCTAAGGATTTATTCAAGAACCTTTAAGAAAGAGTTTTTTAAGGTATGTTAGATGTTGATTCTTGGATTTCTTCCACCCAAGAAGCTCAAGAATCCTTTTCAAAATTTTGAGGCTTACGTATTTATGAGATTTCATGATATATGTGTATTAGAGTTCATGATTTTGTATTGTTTGGTTTTAATTCATTATTCAGGCTACCAATTTCAAGAGTTGATTTAGTATGTGATCAATCGTATGATGTTCATGATAAACCCCCTTCAAGTTGCATGATATTTGTATTCATCATGATTAAGTATAGATTCTGTGGTATAATCAAAACATGTTCCCCATATGTTTGATAGAATGCTTAGGTAAAGATAATAGTGCCTATTTAGTATGTTAAGCATGAAATTCCCAATTTTGTGATAACTAGTGCATGCCAAACGTTTGTTGAAATGCCTTAGTGAATGTATTATGATAAGTTGCATGCATTCTTATCCATGTGTATTCCTTATTGAACAACTATGAGATATTAGTATGCATTCCCTATACATTTACATGTGTATGACATTCAAGTGATTGACGAGATATCGTATTGATTGTGTTGTGAATGAAATTCCGCGGTCATGATTATTCAAGAATGATTATGTTTTACTTTTATGTTCTCAAGTCCTAGGGGTATTTATAATCGAAAAATTAGCTGTTGTCTAGAGCCAGTGTCAATTTTCGCAATAATCTCAGTCAAGCCATGATCCTTAAAACTCAGTCAGTTATAGAATTCAGTACTCTCAGATAGCTATAAAACTTAAGAAATCTCAGTAATCTATGTATCATTAGCATTCCAACTTC
>NW_025866660.1:0-2398 GCF_002878395.1 Capsicum annuum
CAGATCTAGGTTCCAACTTTCCATTATCAACATAAGCATACGCAGGATATCTAAATATCCTCAAATCAGAATAACTAGCAAGAGTACCAGACCATATATCTTGTGGAGCATTTTTATCAATTGCGACTGAGGGAGAGCGGTTAATAAGAAGGCAAGCTATGGAAGTAGCTTCAACCTAAAAATACTTGGGTAAATCAACGTTAGAGAGCATATAACATACCTTCTCTATTTTAGTCCTATTCATTTGTTCAGCCAGACCATTCTGCTGTGGAGTATGACGAACTGTCAAGTGACTCACAATTCCTTCTGACTTGCACAAAGCATTAAATTCATTAGAACATAACTCTAAACCATTATCTGTCTGAAGGCATTTTCCCTGTTTCTCAGTCTATTTTTCAATCATAGTCTTCCACTTCTTAAAAGTAGGAAACACATCATTCTTTTACTTCAGAAAGAACACCCAAATTTTTCTGGAATAGTCATCAATAATAGTCAACAAGTAATTAGAGCCTCCTCTAGAAGGTACTTTAGAAGGACCCCAGAGATCAGAATGAATGTAATCAAGTGTGCCCTTAGTTGAGTGGATGCCTTTAGTGAATCTAACTCTCTTCTGCTTCCCAAAATTGTAGTGCTCACAGAACTCCAATTTGGTAATACTCTTCCCATCAAGAAGTCCTATCCTGCTTAGTTCAGCCATCCTGTTTTCACTCATATGCCCCAGGCACATATGCCAAAGTTTAGCAACGTCACTTTCTGATAGAGAGAAGGTAGAAATGGTTGCATCACCTGTAATAGTAGAGCTTTGCAGGACATACAAATTTGTAGACTTTTTCTGTCCCTTCATCAAAATAAGAGAACCTTTAGTAACCATCAGGACTCCACCTTCACCAATGTACCTATAACTATTCGAATCAAGGGTACTCAAGGAAATAAGATTTCTCTTTAGGCTTGGGATATACCACACATCACCAAGTATCCTCACAACCTCATCAAACATCTTGATCCTGATTGTTCCAATACCAGTTATCTTGCAAGGTGCGTTATTTCCCATCAACACAACACCTTTAGAGACTATTTTATATGTTGTAAACCAATCCCGATTACTACACATATGAAATGTGCAAGATGAATCAAGAATCTAATCCTCACAGGGTTTGGAGTTACCATAAAAAACTACCAAGAGTTCTCCATCACTACCACCATCTTCAACAAAATCGGCTTAACCAGACTTCTCTAGTTGGTTTTCCTTCGATTTTGGAGCTTCTCTTTTCTCTTTATGTCTTGCTTAATTGCCCAGAAATTGAGCCATTTCTGAAGTAAGGATATTAAAATTTTAACATATCTTATTTGTTTGCTCATTCCATTAAAGAAACTAATTGTGTTTTCCATGTTTGATGTTCAGTTCATTTAAGACTCAATTCCACGAAAATCAAGTGTATGCATTCTTTGCAACATGGTTTAAAAATAAGGTTCGTAAGTGTATTATTATTTCTACAAAGGTTAAATATTTATACATTCCTCAGCTAAAATATATATATATATAATATTGTTAGGTACACCATTCACCAAATGCAGCCGCATACGATCAGATTTTGAGAGATATTTCCTTGGGTCCAGTTGAAACTAATGCAATGTCGCAATACAAAGTGAATGGGTTTAATTTTTCCACTAAACAACACTCCAGAGCAAGGAAAACAAATAATAGTGGTGTTTGGGTTAAGGGTGATGATGATGTTGATTACTTTGGCATCATACACGAGATCTTAGAACTGGAGTATGTTGGTTACCCAATAAAAAAAATTGTCCCCTTTTGATGTAAGTTGTTTGATCCAAGCACAATAGGCACAAGAGTACATAAGGAACATAACATCATTGAAGTGAAGCACAATATGTCGTATTCTTTTTACGATCCATTTGTGCTAGCGCGAAATCCTAAACAAGTGTATTATGCTCCTTATCCGTTGCGCAATGACAAGTCTGATTGGTGAGATGTAATAAAAATAAAGCCTATAGGATGGGTGGAAGTTGAGAATGTGCTGGATACTGCGTATCAAAATGAAATGCAGATTGATCACCAGCTAGTGGACGTTGAATTAGTGGACGATTTGAATCACCCAGAAAATATATTAGAAGAAGTTAATGTTGAGGAAGAAGCGACTGGGTGGGTAGGAGATGACCTCCGAAGAGGGTGAATAGTTTAGTGGAGAGTCTTCAAAAGAGGAGGATTAGTTGTATAGGTTGTATTTATTATGTATTGATGTCTTTATGCTTTGTACTATATATATAACTTTATGTTTCTTGTTTAAGATTGATATGTAATATACTTTTTAAGTTTGTTGTTTCCACTTTTTCATGATTTGTATAGTAACTTCGAATTAGTTACTTAGAATGTTTTCTT
>NW_025866661.1:0-2622 GCF_002878395.1 Capsicum annuum
GCCCGATTATCAGCTACTAAGTCAGGAGCATACTTGGCCAACTGATTGAACTTTAGACAGTACTCCCTAACAGTCATAGAGCCCTGTCATAGGTTCATAAACTTTTTCACCTTTGCCTCCCTCATATCCAAAGGGAAAAACTTATCCAGGAATGCATCCTAGAACTCTTGCCAAGTTGTAGGGACAACTCCATCACCTCTACCTTTCCTCCAAGCAACAACCCAGTCATAAGCAAGGTCTTTTAACCTATACGCAGCCAACTCCACACTATGTTCCTCAGATACATGCATTACCTGAGTAATCTTCCACACCTCCTCTAAAAATAACCGTGGATCCTTATCAGACTTGGACCCATAGAATTCTGACGGATTCATCCTCATAAAGTCACAGATCCTGGCAGCAGCTGAATTACCTCCTTGTTGTTGTGGAGTCGGGACCGGGTTGGCCTGAACATTTGCTGTAACAACTTAGGTCAGCGCTTAAAAGGCTACCCAAAATTCAGTATGAGACACATTTTCATTCAATGGGTCAGCGAGTTGAGGTTGCTGACCATCATTATTTCTTACCACTTGACATGGAGGAATATTTCTAAAAGAGGAGAGCACGAATCAATAGTAGAGAGAGACACTTTAAGCACGATAGACTTTTGAAAGAAAGAATCACACTTTTTCCTAAAACGTCTTGTAGCCTCTTGCTCATAGATATGGCGAGCTACACACCGATGATCAAGACTCTACTTAACGCAGCTTGTCAAACTCCCTAGGACACCTTAAAAGCTTAAGCTCTGATACCAAGTTTGTAATGCCCCAAAAAATGGGTCCTGGAGCATCACACGGTGCTTGAGGCTACGAGTAGCCCCAAGCTAACCCTTTGAGACATTTTCATTTAGTTCAACACAAATCAACGGGGTTTCCATCAATAACCATTAAACATCAATAGAGTAATCATCATCCAAGAATAAAAGAATTTCAGAAAGATAACAAAATATGACTTATTAGTCAACTCCCAACATGTATACTAGTCTGACAAATCTCTAAGAAAATCAATAAAACCAGTGAGCCACTGAGATATACCCCAACTGACTCATACTTAGTTATCAAATGTAAATAATTCCGTGAAACCAACATCAGACATCATATCCTCAGAACATAAGGACCCACCATAAAGAAGGATGTAGAACAGCGTGCCCGAATAATCACTATCGAACCTAGAACTAGCACCTGAACCTACATTTTGAGAAAATACAGCCCACATCCAAAGATGTGGGTCAGTACCATGGAAAGAAACTGAGTATATCGGGGGTTTATGCAGTTGTATAAACATCATCATCATAAATATTTATAAGAAATATGCAGGATGTATGAAAAACTCACATAGCCCTAAGAAAATCATCATAATCATAAGAGGATGAAATAAGTACAACAAAACATGTGAATCATCATAAAATTTGTCAATCGCTTTCAATTCATCAAGAATATCAATTCTCAAATGTAAATATCATTTAAATCTTTCAAAAGAATAAGTTTCACAATTCCACTTTCAAATCACTTCACCATTCACCATAGACACAAGCAAACACACACACACTGGGAGATCCTATAACCGACATAAACCATGTGAGCTACATGGAGTCCAACATACAACCCACATTGGGGAGAGCTGTCCTATCCTTTTCATCGGAGTAGGACTATCAATATCAAATCCACACAAACTAGTGATCACTATATAAATCAGCCTCAGGCTCACTCCTACGTGGGCACGTAGTTCTAGGGAAGTAAGGTCGCTTTATACATCCCACTCGGTGCTAAAGATTTCTCCTGCACTTAGCTCAGAACATTTCAAAGACAATCCACAACAAAATAATTTCAGTAATATATAAATATACATCGGTAGCCATCATGCTTCCCATCTATCAAAATCAATCATGTGGTGGATTTCTTTTACACTCGAGTTTAAAACAACTCCATTAAGACCAAAAGGTCAAATCATTCAAACTATCTCAAATATTCAACAGCAACGTGCTTTTAACACACACTTTCTCAAAAAAAAACATAATTTTCAATGGGGATTCATGATCCAAATATCAAAATCATGATAAATATCATTCAAGATTCATGCTTTATATCACTACACATGTAAATTCATCTTTCAAAATCATAAACATCAAGATTTCATAATAATCATCATAAGATATGGGTTCATGCTTCAAATTCATAAAAATCAAATAAAAATCATGCCTTTGTAAAGAAAATTACTTTTGGGCACAAGAACGAAAGAGAGTTCTTGTTGAAAACCCCCACATACCTTGAATGATGAACTTTAGATTGATACTCGTTTTTGAGATGTTAATCGTTCCTTTGAATGATGGTTCTTGGAGTCCTTGAACTAGGAACTTGGAATCTTGAATAAATTTACAGAATTAATGGTGAAATTTGGAGGTTCTTGAAGTTGGCTATAGGAGCTTAGGGTTTTCTTTTTGAGGGAGTTTGATGAAATATAACATATAATGCTTCTAATAGGCTTTAATATAGGGTTTGGATAGATTTTGGGTGAGGGGGAATGACCAAAAATGCCTCTAAAAATCAAAAAAATTCTCAAATCTGTCCTTTGGTGGACTGTTTT
>NW_025866662.1:0-4362 GCF_002878395.1 Capsicum annuum
TACTCTTGAATAAGCTTCTTTATGGTTAATTTTCATCTTATCTTTAGATGTTTAATAGTGTTGATCATAAAAAATGAAATGGAGTAGCATTGCGTTAGGCCCATTTTTAGCCATGTCATTATCGTGATCCCAATCTCTCTCTCTCTTTATCTTTCTCTCCTCTCTAAACTTTAACTTTTTGTATTATTGATTCATTTATTTTATAAAATTCTTATGTTTTATTTGTCACTATAATTAAGGTGACATATGTTTTGCTAACATGTTTTTCAATTTTTTTGTAATATTTAAGTTTAGATTATTGGTCTATCGCCACTAGTTTATTCTGACAATACAAATTCAAAAGAGATCACATAGCAAGAAAAATGATGATTACCTTATTTTTGCGTTCATCAATTAAACAAGTTATGGTAATCTTTATTTATCATTTGTGGATCACAAAAGTTCATTATTTAAAACTATTATATTGAAAGTAAATAGGTACGCCTCCATCCCTTTAAGTTACGGTCTAGTTTACTTACTGTATATTCCTGATTTATTTGATTAACTGGGTAGTTTAATTTGTACTATTATTTAGTTATGTAGAAATTTAAATTTATGCATAAATTCTTGGCTTTCATGATAGTAGTTATATATCTTTAATATAATACAAATGTTCCTATATTTATTTAGTTTCTTAGCCAATATGCTAGATTCTTCTTCTTTTATTTACTAGAGGGGTATGATTCCTGTCAGAACGAGCCCAACATTAAAGCAAGATGTCTATGTACTTGCTATAAGTTAAATTGTACTAGTTAGAATTATAAGTAGCAAAGACAAATACACTATAATTGTACATATATTATTTACACAAATGAAGAAATTTGATGCATCATAAGGTTGAGAGATCTTTGATCAATGACCATATATAAATATAGTTGTTGCAAACAAGATGATGTACTATGCTTGCTGAATCTTCTATCAAAAATCTTCTGGTCAATGATTTTGATAAATTCAAAATTACTAAGTTTATTATAACTGCACTATTTGTTTTAAATATGGGGGTGATGGAGCAGGGAAGTGAGCACGACCTATGTCTATTCGGTATTGCTTTCAGCTATTGTATTGAGAGGTTCTATTCCATTTTAATTTTTGTCATCTATTCCATCTTTTGCTAGCTGTAGATGTAGCATTGAGAGGATAGATATTTTTTCTAGCTCAAGTTTTCCTGACACATCCTTACTAGTATTGGATTCATGTTGCAACCAATAAGATTAGATTTTATTTTTTCTACAAACATTCTGAACTATGTGTTGCCATATATTTTTGAGTTTATCGTCTAATAATAGGTTCTTAAAGGAATTCAATGACACCTAGCTGAAAAATACCAAAGCATTGAACATCTTCTCCATGTAATTACCAAAAAATTTAGCATTAAATAACAATTTGAGCCCCAAGATCTCACCATAAGAAACGTAAACCATTTTGCTTTGTTCTTCATCTACCCTCTCAAATGTTTTTATGTAAAGCCTTATTGGTTATATCTTTTGGATTTTACTCGAGTTTGTTTTGTAGAAAGTTTGTTTCAAATCAAAACACCTTAGTTTCTAGACGTTAGGAAACTTCCTAGAATTTTGATCTCTGGACCCAATACGACTCATAGGTACAAATCATATGTTGGGGTACGGATGGTATGGTCCAGTCATATACTGACCAGTGTTGGTTGATGGAATGAATTTTGATTACTAGAATAGATATGTCTTAGGGGCATGAATCGTATTGGTGGTTATGATTCGTTTGGTTCTTTAAATTAATATTAGACATGTTTACTTAGGCTGGATCTGAGTACATGTGGCTCACCATGAGCTGTAAGCCAAGGTACGGGTCTAACCTAGGACATATATGGTGGATAATGTCTAAATCTTCCATGGGTGTAAATCAGCAGGCTGTACATATCATATATTTTGGATACGACCTATTTGGGTGAGTCGTATGATGGAAAGTATTTGATATAATGGTTAAGGCTAGGATACGAGTGGAGGATAACAATCTTATCAGAGGGTATGACTCGTGTGGGTCAGTCATATCACTGTGATGGAATCTTGGTGCAACTTACGTGGGGGTATTTTAGACATTTTCCTATTTATCATAATATGGTCCCATAACTGCTAACCTACTTGGGAGGTTATTTACTCTATTATTCCATTCATTAACACTGAGAAACTTTTCTAAAACACTCCATAATTCTCTCAAGAGATTTTGGGCAAGGGAAACTAGGGCTTCAACTAAAGGATCTTTTTGGGGCTTGTCTTGGTGATTTCTTTCTGTCATCATTTTGGTTTAAGGAATGTTCTCTTCCATCATTGTTAATTTTATCAAAAGGCATGGTTTTATGAATGTTTTCATGATTTCATTGATTTTATGATTTTGGTTTTCAACTATGAATTGGGGGTTTTGATATTAAATGGTTCATTATGATTCCCATGGTTTTAATAATGCTTTTATATGCATTAATGGTAGTTTTGGATAATTGGATTGTATGGGAATTTTTTAATGTTAATTGGAATTGGTTTTGGTCATATTATGTCCCCAATGTGTTTGATAAAATTCTTATAAAGATATGTTCATTGCATTAGCTATTTTAATGGAACTCTTGTAAGTTTTAAAACTTGGTAAAAGATTTGTGCATGATTTAAAAGGCTTAGAATGGTAAATGGCTAATGTTTATTCTTGTGAAGAACATGAAAGTCCTCTAAGTGGTTTAATATGGTAAATAGAAGGGCACTTGAAAGTCCTCTTAAACCTATAAATGGTTAGCTATGGATGATACTTGTAAGTAAGGGATGAATGTCAATACTAATATCAATGGCCTTGGTTAATAAATGGATAATGGTTTATTTATTTGGAAATTGGTTTTAATTGGGCAATAATGGTGGGATATGTAGCAAAGTCGTGGAAGGTGGAGGTCCTGGGGGGACCAAAACTAGAAAGCCTTATTGGCCGATATGTGGTTGGTCTTGGTGATCGTGCACATGATGTAACACTATATTGGGGGGATGTACAAGTAATCCCAAGCGTTTCTTCTGTGTTTGTGCGAATACACCTACTGGGGCCCTTTCAACAGGGTAAACTGAACCCATATATCCCATTGATGGTTTAGGATGGCAAAGCAACAGAACCTATGTAAAGGTTTTAAAGGCATGCTAAACCTGGTCTCTTTCCCATCATGGTTATATATATGTATGGCTGTATGTATATGGATGGTTTTACTTGGTTTTAATAAATGGAATTATATTATACTTACCTTGAAATAATGCTAATGATCACTCGCTAACCTCATCTACTGGCGGATGATACCCATGTTATGTAGAAACCAACCATTTTATTCCACCTATATAGTGATTCACTTGAGATCAGCATATGGATTAAAGTGGTGAGCTTCCATCCTTTTGGAAGGCTTTATTTCATGTTATGGATATATCTAGATTCTTTGATTTTATTTTGGATATTAGTTTTGGCTATGGTTGGGGGCATGTCCTAACCAACTTTCATTACTTTTTTGGTTAAAGGGTTTGTGGCACTTCTATAGGTTAGAGTGGGGGAGATCGGTGGTTGTGTCAACCTTGGCATTCGAATAAGTTGGTGGGCTGACATTATTGGACGATATTGCTTGTTATTCCATCCTATTTCATTTTGGGATTAATTATATTATACCTTGGTACGTCATTGGTTATGGCCTGGTTTATGGCACTTGTTCTTGTTTGGTTTGGTATGGTTAGATTATTGGTATGGGATGGTTGGACTCAGTTGGGTCGGTCACAGTTGTGATCTTATAACAGAGTCTTTATGTGAGCAGTTACACTATCTTGTTACATACTCAGTAATTCATCCAACTCAGGGTAGGTGACTGGAGGTTGGGTTGGGTAATGGGGGTAGTCTTCGATCCTGGTCAGTCTTGGGACACCTTTTACGACAAGGACCTAAGGTGGGTCGTGTCTAGTTGGTATCAGATCCTAAGTTCTTGGTCAATTGGGAGTCTATAAAGTTATGTCGAGTAGAGTCTCTTTAGGGGTGTATAGTCTGCCACACTCATAAGAGACAAGGCATTTAGAAATGTTTCACTTTTTTGGTATTCTAATTTCAAGCTTGGAGTCTTAGTATTGGAATCTTCTCTAATCCTTAGTTGTTCATCTTTTAGATCAGGTCTCGTAGATCTAGAAAACAAGGGAGCTCTTTTATCCCGTTTAGGGTAATGCTAAAGGGGTGCATCGTATTCTAGGGTTCATCTTTAATCTCACGATCCCATCCTTAATATTTCTAGAGTTCCAATAATTTCTACTAGTCCTCCTACAGGAAAGGTAAAAAATATAGAATTCTATCAGTCTA
>NW_025866663.1:0-4944 GCF_002878395.1 Capsicum annuum
TCTATCCGTGGATCCACTAATGAGCCTCTAAGGCTAAGAGAAGTCAAACAACTTGTGGTGCGATCCTTAATTCTATGGTGATGACATAGTTATGGGACATGTGTTATTTGAACCCATGTTGATACAAGAATGACCAAGGAAGACACAAAAACCACACACCAAAATAGTCCACTATTGACAGCCAACAATCCCAAACTATATTAACAATAATAGGATGAAGAACAACAACATTATAACAACAAAAACAATACGGGTTACAATACAAGACACTACCAACGGTTACAACAAAATAAAGATAGAAAGATAGACAAATGGATGGTAAAATCCTAAGAACCCAAGATATTATTCCACTCTTGAACCCTTAACACTACACACCACTATCACCTATCTCTTATAGTTGACACAAGAGAGGCGTCCACCACCCAAGCACCAATATATCAAGCAAAATGGAAAACACAAATGATTCCACACTTGTATAATGCCCTAGTTTTGGTTGGACTCTCTCTCATTCTAAAAAAAGTGTTCTTTCAATCATAATAATCAACTAAAGAACTAGAAACCCTATAGTGCTCTATTTATATTACATTACAAAATAAGAGACAAAAGACTAAAGGGTCCTTTCATTAATAGGCTCCAAACCGCCCATTGAGTGCACTTTAGGGGCGGGTTTGGGCCTTCTTCACACTTGGGCTTATGTACCCTTTTAGGTGATCTTTAAAATACTCAAAAAGTGGCCAAGTTCATGATCATACACGTATCATCCTCTCCATCTTGAGAGAAATTTTCCCATAAATTCACGACCTCACCTCTTTTACGATAGAACTTCACAATCTCCTTCATACGGCCACATATCTTCTACATCTTCCTCGCCTTGCATTTTAACCTCTTCTTTCTCTCCATTTTGAGGATTTCTATCAACCTTAGCCGATTCAATTACTACTTCTTCCCCAAGATAGTAAAATTTTCCCTCCTTTAGGATAACGTTCATCCGATTTGGGCACTCACTAGCCTTGTGCCCTCACCCTTGGCATTTGAAGCATTGAAATCCCTTGGAATTGGAAGTGGAAATTGGTTTACCTTCATACCTAGTGGACTGTTTTGAGGCAGCCTTGGTGTTATCGATTTGGACAACCATAAATGAGTTCTCTTTGAGCTCCCTTTCAACCTCCAATGCTACTTGGAAGATGCCATAAATGGTGTCGAACTTATGAAGTGTCATGTAAGTGAAGATTTCCTTGTTCAACCCGACTTTGAAGTGCATGATGTCATGACTTACTTGTTCTCTCCGATGATCTAGTTTCAATATCAATTGTTGAAATTCGTCATAGTAAGCCATGACACTCTTGATCCCTTGCCTCAAATTGTATAATTTCGCAAGGATCTCAGGTCTATAAGTCTCGAGCAAGTATCTTTACCGCATAATGTTCTTCAACCAAAACCAAGGGGGAGGTTGTCCCCCAATCATCTCATTCCCAAACCATTTAACATACTCCCACCATGTATTAGCATACCCTTCAAAGTGAGCTATAGTATAACAACTTTTCTTTTCTTCGGTGAAATCATTAAGTTGGAAGATCTTGTCATAAGATGACTCCCATGCAAGGTAGGCTTCGGGATCACTCTCACCTTTGAAAACGGGAAGGCTCACTTTGATGGAATTGAGACCTACATCTTAGTTTGGATGGTCATCTCTCACCTCTCGGCCTAACTCCCCATGTCTACCCTTTATTCTTTCTTCCCTCAAGTAAACATCATTATACGGCCCATAACCATCATGTTGTCTTCCCCTACCATAGCCCTCAACATGGATGGGTCTATTTGGGTTAAGTGGGGCTTGTAGTGGTGGGATTGTGTTTGGATAGTGAACTCTTTGGTCAAGTAGAGTTTGGATGAGAGGGTTCGGGTTTGGTGTTGGTATTTGGGTTCTAAGCCCTTCTTGTTGGACTTGGTTAAGTGGAGGATGTTTGGTTTATATTGTTCTCAACTTCAGGAGTAAAGATTGGTTGTATTTATGGCAATTGGTGGATATAGCATTTGGTGCAAGGTCTCAGGAGTATTAGCTGGGGAATTGTTTTGAGGGGTGGAAGGTCGACTCCTTTGGCTTTCCACACATTCTAATCTCCCACTCATTGATGCCACATCCGTATCTAATTTCTCAAGACCCACATTCAACCTAGCCACATCTTGGGACATAGTTTCAAGGCGAGCCAAAATAAGATTGATGGCATTATTGTCCATTGTTTGAGCATTTGAAGCCTCGAGTTCCATTGTGGTTGTACGGAAAATAACCCTTCAAGTTATGGTCTCACAAGACACCCAATCATTCCAAAACGTCACACACAATAATACAATACAAATCCTGCAAAAAAAACACACGTTAGTTTGAAACAACCTCCCACAATGAGATCCCACCTTTAAAGTTTCTTCAAACTCAAGCTCAACAATGGTGGACGGCTCAAATAACCTCCAATTTGGCTCAAATTTGAACACAAAATCTAACACTAAAAACACAAGAAAAACACAAAATCAAAAACTCAAAGTTTGACCTAGGGTCAAAAACGGGTTTAGAATTTTTTTTAGGGGATTTTCAATTTTGACACTTCTTTTTTGTTGGGATTTTCAATTTCTAGACTCTAATAGTGTTAGGGAACAAGTATCTAACACTAGAAACACACAAACCACACAAAAATCAAGTTTTTTGAAAGATCCTAAAAACGTGAACAATAACTTTTTTTTCTTCTTTTCACTTTTTTTTATTTTCAAGATAACAATCCCAACATTGATTTTGTTGGAACAAAATCAAACCTTTCTCTGATTCCAAATGATAGAGAATGACCAACAAAAACACAAAAAACCACACACCAAAACAGTCCATTAGTCAAGAAAACGTGGACCTTTTTTAATGACAACACTCAGATTCAAGAACACAAGAGAATAAGGTGTTTAACACCTATTGGCAGCCAACAATCCTAAACTATATTAAAAATAATAGGATGAAGAACAACAATATTATAACAACAAGAACATTACGGGTTACAATACAAGACACTACCAACGGTTACAACAAAATAAAGATAGAAAGATAGACAAATGGATGGTATAATCCTAAGAACCCAAGAGCTTATTCCACTCTTGAACCCTTAACACTACACACAACTATCACCTATCTCTTACAATTGACACAAGAGAGGCGTCCACAACCCAAGCACCAATGTATCAAGCAAAATGCAACACACAAATGATTCCACACTTGTGTAATATCCTAGTTTCGGTTGGGCTCTCTCTCACTCTAAAAGAAGTGTTATTTCAATAATAATAATCAACTAAAGAATTAGAAACCCTAAAATGTTCTATTTATATTACATTACAAAATAAAAGACAAAAGATTAAAGGGCCCTTTTATTAATGGGCTCCAAACCGCCCATTGAGTGCACTTTAGAGGTGGGTTTGGGCCTTCTTCATACTTGGGCTTGTGCACCCTTTTAGGTGATCTTCAAAATACTCAAAAAGCGTCTAAGGTCATAATCGTACTCGTATCACATGTCCTCTTGGTGCTCAATAATTGTCTTAAAACTATCTCTATATTCATATATGAGCATAAACTTATCATGTGAAATCTATCTAAAAGCACGGGTATAGGACTGACACAACCCAAACCAGGGCCTTGTCGTAATGGGCATCCGGAGACCACCCTAGATACCCAATCCAACCTCCAATCATATACCCTGAGTCAGATGAATTATGAACATATAACAAGATAGAGTGATTATCAACTCAAAGACTTTGGGATAGGTCCATGACCATTACCAACCCGAACAACTCTAACCATCCAAAGCCAACCAACAACCATAACCAAAATCAAAACAATAACCAAGTCCATATCCATAACATAATAAAATAAAACAATCAAAAATCAAATAAAGTCATACAGTATCATCCCCAATACTAATACCAATGCTAAGGTTGACACCACTGTCGACACCGCTCATACCAACCCATAGTAATTCCACAAAGCCTCTATCCAAAATCAAAATAATATCTGATCGTGACATGCCCCTGACCAAGCCAAAACCAATGTCCAAGACTAACCAACGAAAACATAAGAAAATAAGACTAGAAATTGAGCCTTCTAGAATATGAAAGCTCACCACTTCAAGTCAACACAAGTTGATCCCGAGTTCAATCACTGAGTAGGAGGTGTAGTATGACCAACATCTGCATCACATGGGGATAGATCATCGAAGACGGTTAGTGGTTAGAGCGCTAGCATGTAACTCAAGGATAAGGATAAAATAGTCTCAACAATTTCAAACAAATCAATCAGTGCATATACCAATGCAATACATACATATACATACATATTTATACTATGTCAGGATAGGAAACAAGATTAGCATGAATTTTAAAATCATTAACCTGGGTTGTGTAGCACGACCTTCATAGAACAAGGCACCCAAGGGCTATATAGGCCCAGCTCTTCCCTAGCTGGAAGGCCCCCAGCGCGTGTAGCCACACGTACTAGAGAATATATCCGTATATGCCTTTATGGGGGACTCAAACCTCCTGACATAATCAAGGTGACTTAAGCACCATCACATGTATTATGGGGGACTCGAACCTCCCACTCATATATTTATTCGGGGGACTCAAACCACTCGGTCTTAAGACACCTGCACCGGCTAGCGCGGTTTCCAATGTTAGTCCTTCGAACTCCACCTTCACGGCCTATCTATACATCCCGCTTTAGAGACTAATTTAAAACCATCATTCCACATACACAACCATTTAGTCAATTACTTACCAAAGGCACTTTGTTGGTATCGTCATACCAACACTACTTGCAAGTATACTACATGTCATTACCATTATAAATCAACCATTCATTCAATTAACTTTGGGACTTGAACCTATCATCTAACAAAGACACCTGTTTAATTTATAGTT
>NW_025866664.1:0-4279 GCF_002878395.1 Capsicum annuum
GATCCCCCCACCACTCTCACAAAAATCACGTCAATACATATACCCAGATACCAAGATTAACACATACACATGACATAATCCAGTCACTGGTGCTCACAGCCATCGGAGCTACACACATACACACTATCAGGCAGAAATAGATAAAAATTGAGAGGTAGAGGGAGAATTTCCACCAAAATAGTGCCAGAATCTTCATCGGAGCCTCAATTCAGTGTTGTTCCGATGAAGGATGCGGATCACAACCTACAAACTCCGAACTTGTTACTGTTTCTATTTCTTCCCAGTGATATTTGATCGGGAAATATTGTGTCGTTGCTTCCTAGTCTATCGGGGCTTCGGTGTGATAGGTAACGACAACCCGACCCCGATTTTGGCGAGCCATCGAGGTTTCTCTGCTGGTTTTAATTTTTCTTCGAGCTACGAATTCGCTTCTTAACTCGTTTGAGGCTGTTTCGAGGTCACGTTTGAGGTTTCAAATTCACGAAGCTCCATTCGATCGTTTCAATATTTTAAAAGCTTTAATCGAGGTTCAATTTTACTCTTTCCTCTGTTTATTTCATTGTTTATCATATTTGATGTGTTTGATTGAATATCGTGTGTTAGTTGATCTCCGTTGATGATGAATAATTATTTGTGTGGATGCGTGATTGATTTACTTAATTGGTGGATTGCGTAATTGAATTAGTTTAATCATATTGAGAATGGATTTGGGGGTGAGAATTAAAAGCGGATAGAAAAATGAATGTGATTAGTTCGTATTGATTAATTGATGTTTGTGTGATGCAAAATATGCGTCGAATTTGCTAACTTTGATAATATCACGTTTTAGATTGAAATTCATAGGCAAAAGTTTAGGTTCGAGTAGGAAAAGTCTAGGAATGGTGTTTTGATGAATGTTTGAATGTATATGTGGTGAATATTTTCTAGTTTATCGTACGTGATTCAAGTGTATTCATTTAGCCGGGAAATGCTCCGAGGTTTCATGTATTTATTCACCGGGGAATGCCCCGATGTATTTTTTCTTCGAAGGAGGTTTGTGATCAAGGCCTAAGGCATAGGTTAAAGCATTGGAGCATAGTTTATGACTAGTGTAGGTTAGCGTAGGTTGATATTTTTGCACTTGTTATTTTGGACTGTATAATTGGACTGAACACTAAATTTTGGGATTGTTTTGTTTTGTTTGCTCGATTGATTGTTTTACGTGCTTTTGTGTGGTTTGTACATTCGTAGTGTCAGATTAGCCAATACGCTTCACCAAGCGACCGTGGTCGAACCACGGGATCGAGGGGTGCCTAATACCTTCTCCTTGGTCAATAGAATTCCTTAGCCGGAATCTCTGTTCACGGATCAGTTTTAAGGAGTCAAAACCGTTTTGAAAAAGAATATCCAAGGGTGACTTGGCACACCCGATTTATTCCAAGTGGCGACTCTGAGGTTTTTGAATGTAAAAATAATTCTTTTTCAGAAAAAATCTTCATTTTGTCACTTTAATAATTAATACCCTTTCAAACATAAAATTGAAATCTTTTCGAGTGAAAAAAAGGGTATAACAACTCGGGGGTTGTGACTCGAAGGACTCAAAATCAGTGAAATGACCCAAGTAACTTTTGGCTCCAAAATCGTGCAATCTTCCCTCCAAAAATGTAAAACCACTTTAATTTTTTTTCTCACAACAAACTTCTTCTATACTCTTTAACTTTCCTCTTTTAATTTTTTTTTTCACTATTCATTTTACTTTACTCTTTTAAATTCTCTTAACTATTTTTCATTCTACTTTGTCATTAATTTTTCTATCCTTTATCTTATAATTGTGGCATAATAGATCATAATGACTCGAGTAGCCAATTAAGAGCAATATTAAATGACGTTTTGGGGTTAGAGAACAGTGATAGTTTGCACGGCAATGAAGATTCACATGGTGGCTATGGTGGTGGTCCTGATCAATATTTGGACACCGACGACGAAGACCCTTCAAAACTTGGTCGATGAGGAGATGAATCGGTCTCATCAATTGATTCAAGATGAAGATGTAAGTGTTTTCGATGGCGAAGAATATGATTATGGGGAGGATGGTGTTGAAGAAGAGGAAGGCGCAATACATGATGATAACTACACCGACGAGCAATATACGGCAGACCCTGTTGAAGGTATGTCCTTTGGTTGAGTATAATCCACATTTGCATTTTATAACAAACACAGTCGTTTGACTGATTTTGCAGTTGTTAAGAAAAGTACAAAAAAATTGGCTGGCCAAATAAAGTATGTGACATTTGGGTTTGATAAGTATCGAAAAACAAAACCTAGGTATCAAAGCAAACGGGTGGATTGCAAAGCTAGAGTTAACTTTCATGTGTTGAATGATGGTTCGTGCATTGTGTCAAGGGTTATATTAGAGCACAATCATGAGTTGGAACCTGCACTGCCACGTTTTTTGCCTTACCATAGGGAATTGAGCAGGACTTTGAAGAGAAGTCTAGTAGCGCACGACATTGCAGGTCTAAGGCCTTCAAAGAGCATAAGACTCTTGGAGGTTGAAGCTGGAGGCCCTGACAGAATGTTGTGCACTCCCAAGGACTATCGTAACTACATTCTTCAGCAACGGAGGCTCTGAACACATTTCAGCAATGCTGCCATGTTGCACAGATTCTTTTTGGAAATGCAATCCAAGGATAAGAATTTTCTTTATTGAATAGACTCCGATAATACTGGGAGACTTTGAAATGTTGTGTGGGTGCACTCACATTGTAAGGCTCCCTACCACAACTTCAGCGACGTCATATGCTTTGCTACAACCTACCTCATGAATCAGTGGTGCATGTCATTTGCATCATTCATCGGTGTTAATCATCACAACCTATCTATACTGTTGGGATGTGCTTCACTGACGAGTGAGGACATCAAAACATATGCATTTGTATTCAGAACTTGGCTTGTGGCCATAGGAGAAAACCCTCCAACGGTTATCCTCACAAACCAATGTGAGAGTATTAAGGCAGTCATTCGTGAGGTGCTGCCACATACTGTCCATAGGAATTGCATTTGACACATTTTTACTAAGCTACCTGCAAAGCTTAGGGCGGTGAGGAATTATAAGCATGCCAAGGCTTGCTTCAAAGCGGTCATCTTTGATAGCATTACAATTGCTAAATTTGAGGATAAACGGAAGACCTTCGTTGCTGAGTACGACGTGGGTCGACGAATTTGGTTCCAAAGTCTCTATTAGGAGTGGTCCAAATGGGTTCCCATATTTCTTGAGCACCTTTTTTGGGCTGGCATGATGTCCACGCAAAGGTGTGAGTCAATGCATGCCTTCTTTGATGGCTACATCAATGGTTGAAGCTCTCTAAAGCAGTTTATTAAGTAATATGAGGTTGTCCTCAGGTTTAAATATGAGAAGGAAATAGAGAGCCAAGCTAGAGAAAGAAAACAACTTGTACGACCTATCGCCCCATTCGATTGGCATATGCAGATTTATCACCACTATACCCACACTATTTATGATATCTTTATGGTGCATGTTGTAAAGGTACCTCACTATGAAGTTGAAAGACATGTCGATTTCGATGCGGTAGAGGGAGTTGAGGTATATAATGTGACAAATTTTTGATACAAAGTGATTATCACAGTAATAATTTTGTCTTCACCGTGGAGTACCATCCCACCAATCAACATATTGAATGCAATTGCAAGACCTTCGAAAGTGAAAGGATTGCATGTTGCCATATTATGAGTACGATGAATTTCAAAAAGATTCACTTGTTTCATGATAGATATATACTTCGCCGCTAGAGGAGAGACATATTCTGCCCACACTTGAGTGAATTCTTTCCAGGAGTGTACCCAACAATGACGAACGAATACCAACTGTACAATGTGAAGAAGAAATGGTTTAATAGAAACTGCGACATCGCATTGGACTATCCCGTTAGAAGCAGGGACTCGAAGAATATTTTGAAAGCTCATTTCAAAGCATACTTGAACTGGGAAGATGACATGGCTTTCCCTAATGTTCCTAATTCAGACTCCGATACTGATGCAATATTTGTAAGAAATCTGAGGGAGGTTCATTCATGTGGAAGGCCCTAGATCAATAGAAACAGATCTTCGCATCAAAACACTTTCTGTAGGGATGATAGGAGATGGGGATCCGGATACTATAATGTATATGACGAGGGACAAAGTAGTCAAGGTAGGAGTGGCGGTGGGAGACGGGGTCGTCGAGAAAGTAGAGAAGGTGGTGTGTGGTAGCAGAGGATGTAGAGGCGATGATACAAACATA
>NW_025866665.1:0-2187 GCF_002878395.1 Capsicum annuum
CCTAATCTCAATGTAACCTCATAAAATCCCCATTAGTTATAGTGTCTACTATAGCCTTGTTATTTGAATTCAAAGATCTATAGAAGATCTCTAGAAAATTATGGCTCAATATTCTATGGTTAGGGACATTCTGGAACTTCTTCTTAAACCTCAACCAGGTCTCATATAACACATATAAATGTAGTTGCCTTAAGTTATAGATCTCATCTTTACATTGCAATATTTTGTATGGTGCAAAAAATTTATACATGAATCGAGTCCTCAACTTATTTCAAGTAGTGATAGATTCACATAGCAACTTTGTCAACCATAATGTAGCCCCTCTTTTAGAGAGAAGGTAAATAACTATAGTCTAATTGTATCCTGGCTTACTCTAGGTAGATCATAGGAACTTCAGATCCCTACAAAGTTTATCTCATTTATGTTTTCATCAATAGTAGGAAGGCCTGTGAACACCCTCTTCAAGTTCAACAGCTGTATCATTGCACTGGTGATGTCAAACATAGTTCTTAGAGTCAATTCTGGTGGATGATAGCACCTGTTTCAATCGACTCTAAAAAATCTTGATCATCTTCCACACCATAATAATAAGAAAGATACTATTTTAGAGGTTATTGACCTATACCTTCTCATTCTTTCTTAATCATTAATTGTGGCTAGATGGTATGCTTTATCTTATCTAGCTCTTTCTTTCTTATCTTCTAACTTGACAGCTTCTTCCCTAACATTTTCCTTAACTATCAATCATGTAGTGGTTTACTCAATACTTTCTTGAATCCTGGGATAATGCCCTGGCCGATTTAGGATTCCCATATAATCAACTTTCTTATTTTGAACTCTGTTGTTCACTATCCTTCTATTAGCTCTTAGAGTTCTCTCAAGTTCTGTATCAAGTGGAATCAATAGATTTTCTTGACTTCGAGTGTTGGGCATACACTAGTGTGTGCCCTAGAAACAATAAAAAAATAAAATTAGTAAAAAAACCAATAATCTAACAAACACAATCAATCAACTCCATAACCGCACTCCCCAACAATGGCCCTAAAATTTGATGTCGCCTAAATTACTTTGCTAAACAAAGTATAAAGTGATCATTGATCAAAACCGAACACAACTTGGTTAGGGTCGATCCACAGGGAATAGGTCAAAATGTTTATCAAGATTTCTGTCTAAGAAGTAAGTAAACAATCTCAAGTAGAGAGGATTTCTTGTTGATTAAGATTTCAATAGTAACAATTGCTGATCTTTTGAAGTTGTAATCAATATAAGAGATGCACTAAGACTGTGTTCCCCAATAACCTTATAACTTCATGGGTTCTTTGTATTGAGTGGTATGTCATGGTGCCTTACATACATAATCAATAAGTTATGTTCTCCTAAATGGCATTAGGCACTTGTTTAAGCAACTATCCTCAAGTAAGTATTCTTTTCTCCTAAGTTTTGCATTACTAACACTTATCTTGGATCCCAACAATAGCTTTTCCAAATTATCAATAAAAGCTACACAATGAAGGTTGATAGCTCTAACGCTTTGTTGTTTGTTCCCTTTTCCATATTTAACCCCTACTTTCATCATGAGTAAAAATTAAGTAAGATCTAATATTTGTAACCATTAAAAAGAACTCAAACCAAAGAGAACAAACAATACACACCCAAATATCCTTTATGAATCACATCGTACTATGATCACTACTTCGCCAATCTGTCGTGGTTCCCACAACCCTAGTTGTCGTATTTAGCTTTTCATAATTGCAAGAACTCAAGAAAAATTCTGATGAGAAAGAATAATTATGAACTTAGAAGAATAAGATGAGATTCTCTAAAATCTCACTTTGAATTAAAACCCTAAAATCTATGTTTATACTTCAAAGAACAACAATATGTATCAAAAGTACTAGTAGAATATAAATTGAAACAGTAAACCTAATAAGAGTATTTATTGATAAAATAAAATATTTCCTAAACATAATTGGATTTGCAGAGTCTGCACATAGGATGAAAAAAAGTTTGATCGTGGTTAGATGCCATGATTGTACTTAGTGCTTGTAGGTTAGCACTTTACTTTGTCATCTTTCAGATCTTGATTGGCACGATACTCAGTATGAGCTCCTGGCTTCTTTGCATGATCATGATTTCCTTTCATAACATCTTTCTCTAATTTTTTTTTACCTTATATAACATTTTCCC
>NW_025866666.1:0-2690 GCF_002878395.1 Capsicum annuum
AGAACCCTCCAAAAAATGGGATTTTACTTTTAGTTTGGGACCCTCCTAAAAAATGGG
Organism: Capsicum annuum; assembly: GCF_002878395.1. Classification (NCBI taxonomy): domain Eukaryota; kingdom Viridiplantae; phylum Streptophyta; class Magnoliopsida; order Solanales; family Solanaceae; genus Capsicum; species Capsicum annuum. The sequence continues at coordinate 58 of NW_025866666.1, forward strand.
ATTTTACTTCCTGTTCAGGACCCTCGTGATAAATGGGACTTTACTTTATGTTCAGGACCCTCCTGAAAATAGGACTTTACTTTATGTTCAGGACCCTTTGGAAAAATGGGATTTTACTTTTTGTTTTGGACCCTACTGAAAAATAGGATTTTACTTTCTATTCAGGACCCTCCTGAAAAATAGGACTTTACTTTCTTTTAAGGACCCTCCTAAAAAATGGGAGGTTACTTAATGTTCAGGACCCTCCTGAAGAAAAGTATTTTACTTTTGTTCAGGACTCCCCTAAAAAATGGAACTTTACGTTTTGTTCAGGACCCTCACGAAAAATGGGATTTTACATTCTGTTAAGGACCCTCCTTAAAAATAGGAGGTTACTTTATGTTCATGACCCTCTTGAAGAATAGGATTTTACTTTCTGTTCAGGACTTTCCTGAAAAATGGGAGTTTACTTTCTGTTCGGGACCCTCCAAAAAAATGGGTCTTTACTTTCTGTTCACAACCCACCCTAAAAATGTGACTTTAATTTCTTTTCAGGATCCACATAAATAATGGGATTTTACTTTTTGTTCAGGACCCTTCTGAAAAATGGGATTTTATTTTCTGTTCAGGACCCTCCTGAAAAATGGAACTTTATGTTCTGTTCAAGATCCTCCTAAAAAATGGAACTTTACTTTCTGTTCAGGACGCTCCGAAAAAATGGAATTTAATTTTCTGTTCAGGACCATCCTGAAAAATGGGATTTTACATTCTGTTTAGGACCCTACTTAAAAATAGGACTTCACTTTCTGTTAAGGACCCTCCTGAATAATGGGATTTTAGTTTCTGTTCAGCACATTCCTGAATAATGGGACTTTAGTTTCTGTTCAGAACACTCCTAAAAAATAGGAATTTACTTTCTGTTCAGGACCCTCCTAAAATATGGGACTCTAGTTTCTATTAAGAACCCTCCTTAAAATGGAAATTTACATTTGATTCAGGACCCTCCTAAAAAATTGGAATTTACCTTCTATTCAAGACCTTCTTAAAAAATGGGACTTTTCTTTCTGTTCAGGACCCTCCTGAAAAATGGAATTTAATTTTCTGTTCAGGACCCTCCTGAAAAATGGGAATTTACATTCTGCTCAGGACACTCCTAAAAAATGGGACTATAGTTTCTCTTCCGGACACTCCAGAAAAATAGGAATATACTTTCTGTTTAGGACCCTCTTGAAAAATGGGAATTCACTTTCTATTCAGGACCCTCCTTAAAAATAGGACTTTACTTTCTGTTCAAGACTCTCCTAAAAAATGGGATTTTACTTTTTGTTTAAGACCCTCCTGAAAAATGGGACTTTACTTTCTGTTTAGGACCCTCCAAAAAATGGTATTTTACTTTTTGTTTAAGACCCTCATGAAGAATGGGATTTTACTTTCTGTTCTGGACCCTCCAAAAAAATGGGACTTTACTTTCTGTTTTGGACCCTTTTGAAAAATAAGATTTTACTTTTTGTTCAGCACCTTCCTAAAAAATGAGATTTTACTTTCTGTTCAGCACCCTCCTAAAAAATGATATTTTACCTTCTGTTTAGGACCCTCCTAAAAAATAGGATTTTACTTAATGTTCAGGACCCTCCTAAAAAATGGGATTTTACTTTCTATTCAGGACCCTCCTGAAAAATAGGATTTTACTTTCTGTTTTGAAGCCTACTGAAAAATAGGACTTTACTTTCTGTTCAGGACCATCCTGAAAAATAGGAATTTACTTTCCGTTCAGAACCCTCATAAAAAATGAGATTTTAATTTCTGTTCAGGACCATCCAAAAAAAATGGGACTTTAGTTTCTGTTCAGGACACTCCTGAGAAATAAAAATTTACTTTCTGTTAAGGACCCTCCTAAAAAAAGAGACTTTACTTTCTGTACATGACCCTTCTAAAAAATGAGACTTTACATTCTATTCAGGACCCTCCTGAAAAATGGGACTTTACTTTCTGTTCAGAACCCTTTTGAAAAATAGGACTTCACTTTCTGTTTTGGACTCTCCTGAAAATTGAGACTTACTTTCTGTTCAGGACCCTCCAAAAAATGGTATTTTAAGTTTTGTTTAAGACCCTTATGAAAAATGGGATTTTACTTTCTGTTCAGGACCCTCAAAAAAAATGGGACTTTACTTTCTGTTCTGGACCCTTTTGAAAAATGAGATTTTACATTTTGTTCAGCACCTTCCTAAAAAATGAGATTTTACTTTCTGTTCAGCACCCTCCTAAAAAATGATATTTTACTTTCTATTTAGGACCCTCCTAAACAATAGGAATTTACTTAATGTTCAGGACCCTCCTAAAAAATGGGATTTTACTTTATATTCAGGACCCTCCTGAAAAATAGGATTTTATTTTCTGTTTTGGAGCCTACTAAAAAATAGGACTTTACTTTCTGTTAAGGACCCTCCTGAAAAATAGGACTTTACTTTCTGTTTAGGACCCTCTTGAAAAATAAGATTTTACTTTCAGTTCAGAACCCTCCAAAAAAAGGGACTTTAGTTTCTGTTCAGGACACTCCTGAGAAATAGAAATTTACTTTCTGTTCAGGACCCTCCTGAAAAAAGGGACTTTACTTTCTGTACAGGACCCTCCTAAAAAATGAGACTTCAATTTCT
>NW_025866667.1:0-3282 GCF_002878395.1 Capsicum annuum
GAAATTTTAAGATTTAGGTAAATAATAAAAATTTTATTGGTAACTATAATTTAATTAAAGGTTAGACGATTTTGTTTATTGTAAGGTATTTTAATGAAGGACAAAAAATTTCAATCATTTTTCTAAGGATCTTTACACTTTTAATATATTATAAATTATAGATATAGATTATAGATATAAATGATTTGCATCACAAGAAAAATATTTATTACTTGAAAAAAAATCTAGTAAATTTGCAATACTAACATTTCAATTAATTAAATTGAATTTAATAAAGATGTAGTTAATGTAAAAGTCCTTTTATGGTATATAATTCAAATAAGGAAAAGTTTAAGGACTAAATTTAAATGAATTCAAATAAGGAAAGGTTTTATCATAAATATATTTAATTAATTTTTAAATTTTAAATATTAGGAAAAAATAGTGAAAAAATGATTTTGTCTAAAGAAAATACTTTTAATGAAAGGTTTGATTACCAAAATTTTAATTGATTTGGCTTGAGTAATAATAAAATAACTTAAAATACAATTATAATTTTATTTAATAGTTATATTACTTTGCTAACGTGAATTTATTGTCTTACAATTATAACGCGACTTTGTTGCCTTAAAATTTTTTTAAATAGATAATTAATTATAATTTTAACTTAAAGGAAACCCTAATGTGATGTTGCTATCTTTTTCCCTTACAAATTTGGTATATTACATAGTTTTATGGTATATAATTCAAAAAAGGAAAGGTTTAAGGACTAAATTTAAATGAATTCAAACAATTAAAGGTTTTATCATAAATATTTTAATTAATTTTTTAACTCTTAAATATTAAAAAAATTGTGAAAAGACGATATATCTATTACGGAGAGTTTTAATGAAAGACAAAGAATTCAAATCACTTTTATAAAGGACTTCACACTTTTAATATATTATATATTATATATATATCTTATTATGTTATTGATGTTTATAAAAAATACATGATAATACATTAATAAAAAAATTCTATATCTAGACAATTTTTTTCTCTACACGTGGTAGTTTTGAAGAAAAAAAATCTAAATCTTACTAAAGAAAGAAAATTATCATTAATTAATTAATTAAAGAGTAATTAGCGATTCAAAAGCTAAACAAATTGATCAAACGTACTAAGATTTTTCTTTCCTTCTCTTTTTTCTGGCCAGCTTTCAAGTTTTTATTAGATTTTGGTAGGTTACTGTTTCCTTTTTTCTAGAATATGAATTTTTGCTTTTTCTGCGTTTTATTATGTCATTCTTTTCCTCTATATTTTAGGACTCCTTTATTAACTACATAAGGAGAAAAAATCCATCAATATTAATTTTTCATATATTTTTTTCTTAGACTCTTTTTAAATATTATTAATATAATAATTGAAGAAAATAAGTGAAAAGACAAGCAAAAAGTTCAAATTACTTAGAACTTCATACTTTTAATATATTATAGATATATCTTAAATTAATTATTCACACACACACATATATCTATAATATATTAAAAGTGTGAAGACCCTTAGAAAAGTGATTTGAACTTTTTGCCCTTCATTAAAAGATTTTGCAATAGTAAAAATTGTCTTTTAACTTATTTTCTTTAATTATTATTTATTTTTATAATATTTAAAATTAAGGAGTCCTAAAATATTTTGGTAAGAGAGTAATATATTTTAAAATTTGAAGAGTCCTAAATTATTTGGTAAGAAAACATATATGGTAATAAATATTAGGAGAATTAATATTTAAGGAGTTCTAAAATATATGGTAAGAGGAAGAACTATTTTCTCAAATTAAAAATTCAAACCAAATAATATTCTTTTTACAAAACTTTTTTATTCGACGTTAAAAACTAGATTTACAATTGAATACTATTCAATACTCATCATATTATAAGAAGAGAAATAATTATTCCATCGATTAATGAACACTGGTTATTGTAGTTTTAAGAAAATATGCTAAACCCATAATAATTTATTCTTTTTATATTCAAAGATTATAGTTAACGAGATACACGCGTGCAAAGCACAAACACTTAATATATATATATATATATATAATTATAATTTTGGGTGTCTTTAGGCATTTGAAATTTATACATATTAGTCTTACTTTTATTTATTTTCAGCGAATTTTGAAGAGGGACAAAATGCCACGTTATTTTAATTGTTATTTTTTTTTTTGGTAAAATAGTGACAAAATTTAAAATGATATTAGAGTAGACAGAAGTTTAGATGCATATCTAATCAATCACTGTCATCATTAGGAGAAATTTTCATGTACTAGTCTCAAGAAAAAGACTCAGACTCACACGTACGTGAGAACATGTGTCGTGTTGAAGTGCTCATGGTTCAACTAGTGCGGGACGGAACTAAAGAGGAAGCTGCATACGAAACAGGTAGAATGTAATAGCTTAGCTTTAGTTAAAATTTTGTATTTGTGTAAAACATCTAGTTCATTTATCATATAATAATGGAAAAATTTCAGAAATAGCAACTCTGTCACCTTAATTATAACTTTTATAGCAAAAGTTTCATAATTACGAAAAATAACAAATTGTATTTGTATTTAAGTAAAATGTTGCTATATAAATACATATATAAATATATATGTATTACTCATAAATACATATGCACAACTGAAAAACACATATTCTTCTATTACTATGAAGTGAGTAAAATATTGCTACTTTTGCTATAAGTTGTAATTTTGAAAAAAGTGTTGCTATTTATTGTAATTATAATCTTAATGATGCTAGTTTCTGTAATTTTTCTTATAATTTATTCAAGAACCTAATGAGTTTATTTTGTTTAAAACTCAGAATGCATAAACTCAAAATTCTGAACTCGTTGATAATATGAGTCGTTGTGTAGTGGTGGAACTACTCCACCCTTAATCAAAGGTTTCGGATTTGAGTCCTGCGTGTGGAGAAAATTTCGTTGGGAGCGCCACCCTCAGAATGGGTCCTACATTGCGTTATCCGAATTAATTGGAGTTCCAATAAAAATACGGAAAACGAAAAAAAAAAAAACAATATGCGTGCTTGTTTATTAAGAATTGTTTCAATCACATATATATTAGGTTTCAAAACTATTACAACCATATTAAAAGCATGCAACTACTTCAACTTCAATGTTTGCTTATTGAGCGTGCAGTCTTTCTCAATTCTTTCAAGAGATAGGTCCTCAATAGATTTTTTTTTTTTTTGTGTGGTTCTTATTTCAGGATATCAACATCATTATTCTGTTGTGTTGTTGACAGTGAAAAACAAAATGTTTTAA
>NW_025866668.1:0-2500 GCF_002878395.1 Capsicum annuum
TAATTATGATTTTACGTATGGACAATTCCTCAATATCTTGTTCATTCGCAACAAAAGATTTTCTTTGTGCGTCGGTAAAAAAACATGCTTTTTGGGGGAGAGATACTATTTCACCAATCAATTCACAGATATCTAACATATTCATACCTAATGATTTTCCACAAAGTGGTGACAAAACGTATAACTTGTACAAATATTTCCATTTTCCAAGTCGATCCAATCTATTCATTCGTAGAGCTATTTACTCGATTGCAGATATTTCTAGAACACCTCTAATCGAGGGGCGAATAGTTAATTTTGAAAGAACTTATTGCCAACCTCTTTCAGATATGAATCTATCTGATTCAGAAAGGAAGAACTTTCATCAGTATCTTAATTTCAATTCAAACATGGGTTTGATTCACACTCCATGTTCTGAGAAAGATATATCATCTAAAAAAAGGAAAAAACAGAGTCTTTTTCTAAAGAAATGCGTTGAGAAAGGGCTGATGTATAGAACCTTTCAACGAGATAGTACTTTTTCAACTCTCTCGAAATGAAATATATTCAACTCAAAATGGAATCTATTCCAAACATATATGCCATGGTTCCTTACTTCGACAGGGTATAAATATCTAAATTTGATATTTTTAGATATTTTTTCAGACCTATTGTCAATACTAAGTAGCGATCAAAAATTTGTATCCATTTTTCCTGATATTATGCATGGATCAGGAATATCATGATGAATTCTTCAAAAAAAATTATGTCTTCCATAATGGAATCTGATAAGTGAAATCTCGAGTAAGTGTTTACATAATCTTCCTCTGTCCGAAGAAATGATTCATCAAAATAATGAGTCACCATTGATATCGACATATCTGAGATCGCCAAATGCTCGGGAGTTCCTCTATTCAATCCTTTTCCTTCTTCTTGTTGCTGGATATCTCGTTTGTACACATCCTCTCTGTGTTTCTCGGGCCTCTAGTGAGTTACAAACAGAGTTTGAAAGGGTCAAATCTTTGATGATTCCATCATCTATGATTGAGTTTCGAAAATATTTGGATAGGTATCCTACATATGAACCGAATTCTTTCTGGTTAAAGAATCTCTTTCTAGTTGCTCTGGAACAATTAGGAGATTCTCTAAAAGAACTATGGGGTTCTGTATCTGGTGGCAACATGCTTGGTTCCGCTTATGGGGTCAAATCAATACATTCTAAGAAGAGAGATTGGAATATCAATCGCATCGAGATCATTGATCTTATACCAAATCCCATCAATCGAATCACTTTTTCGAGAAATACGAGACATCTAAGTCATACAAGTAAAGAGATCTATTCATTGATAAGAAAAAGAAAAAACATGAACGGGGATTGGATTGATGAGAAAATAGAATCTTGGGTCACGAACAGTGATTCGATTCATGATTAAGAAAGAGAATTCTTGGTTCAGTTCTCCATTTTAAGGACAAAAAATAGGATTGATCAAATTCTATTGAGTTTGACTCATAGTGATCATTTATTAAAGAATGACTTGGGTTATCAAATGATTGAACAACCAGGAGCAATTTACTTACGATACTTAGTTGACATTGATAAAAAGCATCTAATTAATTATGAGTTCAATCCATCCTATTCAGCAGAAAGATGGATATTCCTTTCTTATTATCAGACAATCACTTATTCACAAACTTCGTGTGGGCAAAATAGTTTTCATTTTCCATCTCATGGAAAACCCTTTTCGCTCTGCTTAGCCTTATTCCCCTCTAGGGGTATTTTAGTGATAGGTTCTATAGGAACTGGAAGATCCTATTTGGTTAAATACCTAGCGAGAAACTCCTATGTTCCTTTCATTACGGTATTTCTGAACAAGTTCCTGTACAACAATCCTAAAGGTTTTCTTCTTGATGAGATTGATATTGATGATAGTGACAATACTGATGATAGTGACAATCTTGATACTAGTGACATTCTTGATGCTAGTGACAATCTTGATGCTAGTGATGATATCGATCGTGACCTTGATACGTAGTTTGAACTGCTAACTAGGATGAATGGGCTAACTGTGGATATAATGCCGGAAATAGATCGATTTTATATCACCCTTCAATTTGAATTAGCAAAAGTAATATCTCCTTGCAAAATATGGATTCCAAACATTCATGATCTGGATGTGAATGAGTCGAATGACTTATCCCTCGGTCTATTAGTGAACCATCTCTCCAGGGATTGTGAAAGATGTTCTACTAGAAATATTCGTGTTATTGCTTCGACTCATATTCCCCAAAAAGTGGATCCCTCTCTAATAGCTCTGAATAAATTAAATACGTGCATTAGGCTACGAAGTTTTCTTATTCCACAACAACGAAAGCACCTTTTCACTCTTTCATATTCTAGGGGATTTTACTTGGAAAAGAAAATGTTCTATACTAACGGATTTGGGTCCATAACCATGGGTTCCAATGCATGAGATCTTGTAGAACTTACCAATAACGTCCTATCAATTAGTATTACACAGAA
>NW_025866669.1:0-1759 GCF_002878395.1 Capsicum annuum
CTTAAGGAGTTGAAAGAACAACTCAAATATCTACTAGATAAGGGTTTCATAAGGCCCAGTGTTTCTCCTTAGGGTGCTCCTGTGTTGTTTGTGAGAAAGAAAGATGTCTCTTTGCGTATGTGCATTGATTACCGCCAACTGAATAAAGTCACTATCAAAAATAATTACCCCCTTTCGAGAATGGATGATTTGTTTGACCAATTGCAAGGTGCAAGTTATTTCTCAAAGATAGACCTTCATTTCGGCTATTATCAACTCAAAGTTAGGGAGTATGACATCCTGAAAACCACTTTTCGAACTCGTTATGGCCATTTTGAGTTTCTTGTTATGTCTCTCAAGTTAAGTAATACGCTAGAAGCTTTCATGGATCTCATGAATCAAGTGTTCAGACCATATCTGGATATGTTTGTCATAGTGTTCATCGATGATATACTGGTGTACTCTCGTAGTGAGGATGAACATTCTGATCATCTCCGAACTGTCTTGCAAAATCTTTGAGATTACAAGTTGTTTGCCAAGTTCAGTAAGTGTGAGTTTTGGATAAGGTTAGTTGTTTTTTTGGGACATATTATTTCTTTTGAGGGTATTAGAGTTGATCCGCAAAAGACCGAAGCTATTAGAAATTAGCCTAGACCTATTTCTCCGACTGATATTCGAAGTTTCTTAGGTTTAGCTGGATATTACCACTATTTTGTTGAGGGTTTCTCCTACATAGCATCTCCTATGACTCAGTTGACTGAAAAGAAAGTGAAGTTCTTGTGGTCTGAATCTTGTGAGAAGAGTTTTCAGGAGTTGAAGACTCGACTCACTTCAACCCCTATTTTGACTTGCCTGATGGTGTTGATGGTTTTGTGGTGTACTATGATGCTTCGAGAGTTGGGTTGGGTTGTGTATTGATGCAGAAGGGTAAGGTGATAGCTTATGCTTCTAGACAGTTGAAACTCCATAAGAAAAATTACTCCACCCATGACCTTGAGTTGGCTGCAGTAGTGTTTACTTTGAAAATCTGGAGACACTATTTGTATGGTATCTATGTTGATGTTTTCACTGATCATAAGAGTTTGCAGTATGTGTTTACACAGAGAGAATTGAATCTTAGGCAGAGACGATGGTTAGAATTGTTATAGGACTATGATATGACTGTGTTGTACCATCCGGGCAAGGCCAATGTTGTGGCAGATGGCCTAAGTAGAGTGTTCATGGGTAGTGTTTTGCATGTGGTAGAAGGTAAGAAAGAGTTAGCTTGTGATGTACACCATTTGTCTATATTGGTGGTTAGGTTGTTTGACTCTGCTAAAGGCAGTATAGGGGTTCAGAGTAGTTCTGAATCCTCCTTGGTTTCGAAAGTAAAGGAAAAGCAATACTTAGATGCTAGTTTGGTCAGACAGAAGGAGTCAGTCAAGGTGGAGATGGTGTGTTGAGATTGCAGGGTAGATTATGTGTCCCAAATTTTGATGATCTGAGATAGAGGATTATGGTTAAAGCGCACGAGGCGTGATATTCTATTCATCCTGGTGCCACTAAGATGTATCGAGACTTGCGGGAAATCTATTGGTGGAGTGGCATGAAGAAAGATATAGAAGCATTTGTAGCTATGTGTGCAGCATGCCAACAGGTTAAGGTTGAACACCAAAGACCTGATGGTATAATGCAAGAGTTAGTATTCCCACCTGGAAGTGGGAAGAGATAAATATGGACTTCATGATTGGTTTACCTCCTTCCCGACGCCATCATGATTCCATTTGGGTTGTGGTTGATA
>NW_025866670.1:0-1194 GCF_002878395.1 Capsicum annuum
CTAGACACTTTGTCTAGATGTCTAGTGATATAAATTGAAAAAAAAAAGGTCAAGAGACATGATCAACCAATTAGATCTTTCATAATAGAATGATATGTATTTAAAATGGCTAAATTCATATACAGACCCCTCAACTATTCGATTTTTTCGTATAGGCACCTCATTTAGAGAAAATGGTCAAAAATCTCCCAACCTTTATCTCAAATCCCAATTACACACTTATACTTTGTGGGGTTCCTATTACTGTCCTTGAACTATTTAAAAATGATACTATTACCTCCCTCAATGCTTACGTGGCAAAGCGAGTGTATCTCACTCTCCTTGAGAGAGTGAGCACCGAAAATAAAAATAAAAATTTTATGTTCACATTTCTTTTATATATATATATGCATTTTTTATTTTTTTCTTTATTTGTTTTATTTCTTTATCCTCTCCTACTCTCCATTTTCATATTTCTTCACCATCTTCATTTTCCTCTTTCACATTTCCATCTTTATTTTTTTTATCTCCATTTTCATTTATACCGCAAATTCAATACTTTTCTCATCATTAATTTTGTAATTATCATTTTTAGACCCACAAATTTTTTTCTTTTTGTAAAGAAGGGTAAATAACCTCAAATGTTTTCGATGAAATGGCTTCACAGTCGTCGGTGAAGCTTTTCCAGCCACTGAATCAGTTCCAAAATGAACATATCAGTGATACGCACAACCCCATAAACAATTACACACATATTCATCTCATAATTCTCAGAAATTTGAAAAGATTAAAGTGGTCCTTGGAGTAATTTTTGATGAAAAGTGAAAATTAGTTCAAAAAATTATGTTGTCACGCCCCAAATCCTATTAAGGCGGACTGGCACCCGTTGCCGGTAAGGCTCGGGAGAACCAACCTGTAGCAATATATTATCTATGAACATTATAAGTTCCTTTCATACTAAACATGCCCTCAAAAGATAAATAGGACTAGCAAGTCAAAAGATATTATATGACTAGGCCGTTGGAGCCACAATGTCTACGATACGATACATGACCATACTATACTTCACGTAGTCTACAAGGCCTCTAGACAAGAAACATTATCTTATAAGGGTCGGGACAGGCCCCGTCTCATGATAAGATACTATACAATGCAAAAAGATATGATAAGACTCAAAGCCCCGAAGCAACCTGGAGCTCAGTGACTGCGGTTGAT
>NW_025866671.1:0-1696 GCF_002878395.1 Capsicum annuum
CCTTGGGATAGAAATGCTAATCATATAAGACACCTTCACCTTGAAGTATCTTAGGAAAGATAATACAATCAGACCTTCCATTCACAGCCTTGAGCAATTATATAAAAATAAGATTATTTTAATTACAATCTCTTTCGGCCTCTTGTACTTACAATTATTCGTTAGACTTGGGAACCTATTTGAGTTTAAGTTCTCAGTAGGAGGATAGAGGTATGATTAAATCCTTCCTTGTCCATCTAGGTAGTATGAGCTTCTTCATGTTTTTCCAAGGTTTTAAACCTTTAGGATAGGTGCTCCCCTGGTGGACATGTTTACCATTTGTCATTCTTGCTTTGAGCCAGCTTTGACTGTCTTCTTTTAGGTGTCCATCTCTTCCACAGTGAGTGCATAGAGTCTTCTGGACGTTGTTTCTTAGCATTATGAGCAATCTTCCCTTAAGATCCACGAAGTTGGTTTCCTTCTTGATAACCAAAACCTTTTCCATTATTAGAACCTTGACAAGTTAAGTTAAAAAAGATCTGAGAGGATATCATCATTGTAGGGATTTTTTAAGTTCTCCCCTTAGATGTGCCAGGCCCTTTTCTAACTCCTTATTTTTCTGAAGTGCAGTTACGAGAAGCTTTTGAGAATCCTCCAATTTTTATTCAAGATCAACCTAAAACTTTGAGGCTTTTTTCTTCCCTTTACACTTCGAAGTATCTACTTTCTCCAGTTGACTTACCAAACTCAAATTTTCAAGTTTCAGCTTAGTAACTTGTTAATCAGTTTCTGATATCTGAAGAGTCAAAGCTATCAACTAAAGCTCCTGATCTTCTATTTTTTCTTCTAGAGGATTATTCTTTTCTTTGTCATAAGCATTATCCCTTTTCTCCAGTTGACTCACTAAATTCAGATTTTTAGATTTAAACTTAGTAACCTGCTCTTCAATTTCAGATATTTGGATTGTTAGAGCAATTAACTCAAGCTCTTGACTTTCCACCTTTTCTACTAAAGCAATTTTTTTCTCAGTCATTTCACACATAAAGTCAATCAGCATATTTGCAAGCTCTTTTATCTTTCTAACAGAATAGTTGTCCAAGTTTTCTTTAAGGTCAGAAAGTGTTACCTCATTTTCTTCTCCATGTTCAGTGTTTACCATAAAATCAAACAAGGAATCATAAATAATTGGATTGTCTTCTACTACTAGTGTAGAAACATCTCCAATCTTCTCATCTTTACTTGAACTATTAGAAGAGTCTCCCCATGCTGCCAGAGATTTCTTTACAGGATACTCATATATTGTCTTTCTTCTTGAATTTTTAGGGACCTGGCCCCTATTCTTTCCCTTGTCACCTCTAGTCTTGTGGTACCCCTGGTCATCTATTTTGTGCAATGGACAGTCCTTAATGAAATGCTCATGACTTCCATATTTGTGACATACCTCAGTACTACTTTCCTTTCTGCTACTGCTTCTTTTTTTAGAATTGAACACTCATCTTCTTGGCTCTAACAATCCTATTTACCAATTAGGTAACATCAGTGTCTTCATCATCAACTGGATTATTTTAGAAGCCTTTTATGTAAGGGATTTTTCTCTTTCTGCTTTCTTCTTCACCAGCCCTTGCAACTTCTTAATCTCATGAGTCTTTAGATTTCTAATGAGTTCATCCACTGTGAGGGTCTTCAGGTTCCTTGCTTGAGTTATGGAATCCACTTT
>NW_025866672.1:0-1218 GCF_002878395.1 Capsicum annuum
GAAAAAAGAAATAAAATAAAATAGAAAAAAGAAGATGAGAACGGAAATAGAAAAAGAAAAAAAAGATATGAGAAAGGAAAAAAAAACGAAAAAGGAAAAAAAAGAAATAGAAGAGAGAAAATAAAGTGGAAAGAAAAAAATGAAAAAGAAAAAGAAATCAAAATAAAAAATAAAATGATAAAAAAATAAGATGAAAAAAACTAACAAAAAAAAAGGTAGAGATATAAGAGAGTGAAACACAGTAATGATGTTTTAGTTTGAAATCTTGAAGGTCATGGGGATAATTATCTTCAAATATAAAAAAGGACAAAAAAAGTAGAGAAATAAAAGAGAGAAAATAAAATGAAAAAAAATAAAATGTTAAAAAAAATAAGATGAAAAAAAATGGTAAAAGATATGGCTATATTTGGGGGATGTGAAATAATGGAGTGAAAATAGGAAAATGTAAATTAGTAAGATTAAAACATGCGCTTGCCTAGTTAATGAGTAAAATAATGTTACTCTTACTATAAACTGTAATTTTATAAAAATATTGTTATTTATTATAACTATAATCTTAAATATGCTACTTTCTATAATTTTTTCAAAAAGAAATTCAACAAATATGAGAGAGAGAATATGGCCACCCAACGTCGGTGACAGACCAGTGCCTGTATTGAATAAAAAAAATTATCTAGGCCCCATAGTATGTAAAAGCATCTATAGGGAAGTTAAATGGTGTAAGGTTACAAACTTTTGGTCTGCTGTTATAGAAAGGGAAAAACAATGTATATAACAATTATTAGATAGAAAATTACTTATAGCATAACTTTTATTTTTTTTAAATTGTAGTAAATTTTATAAAAAAATAAAATATAAAAATATTTTTTTAAAAAAAAATATAAAAAATAATTACTGAAAAGGAAAATAAAGATTTAATACAACTAATATACAAAAATTCCTCCTTAAATATAGTTATCCTTAATTATTGATATCAATTCACCCCAAATCGCTCTAACCGTTTTTCTTTTCTCCTATTTTAATGCTTCCATTAAAAGTTTTCATCTTCATACACTACCTTCTTTTTATACACCATTTAGTTGTTTCGGTCACAAATGCTTTAATGAACAAGCACAATCAATATGTCTCTATTTGATCAATATATCTCCAGGGGAGCACTACTTGATTAATAAGACTTTAACCCCAATCCCCTCAATTTTCTTGTTATTGAAACGCAGT
>NW_025866673.1:0-2689 GCF_002878395.1 Capsicum annuum
TATTGTACTTGAACTCACCATTTAAAATTTTAAAGTCATAAAGATAGAGTGGAGATCGCAGGTAATGAGCGGCTTGCTGGTGCTGTACTATTTGCAAGGGAAAGACTTCTACAGAGGTTGAGAGGTGTATCTATATCTGGAAATAGGTTGGTAGTTTCAATCCATGAAACCCTATAGTATGAGCTTTTCTTGACAAGCCATTGTAGTTTATGATATTTTATGATTAAACAAATTCAACCTTTGATTAAACAAATTCAAAGATGGTTAAGTGTATATTTCAAAGAGGATAAATTTCTGACAAAATGGCCTCAAATCAATCTGTTTGGGTCATTAAGAATATGCTAAGATTATTTCTTGTCCGCTGTTTAGCTTGGTATATTAAGGACAATTCTATCTTCAACCTTGTTTATCCATGTATTAATGATGCGAAATGGAAAAGGTTCCTGCACTTTCACTATTTGTAAAGTTTATATGGATACTGAATTGTGACTTGGATATATAAAAAATCATATGTTGTTGGCTCCAGTCAGTAAGACATTAATAATATGGGAATGTAGGTCCATTGTTTGAGTCTTTAAAATTAGCATATGACTTTAGTAATTTAACTTTTTTTAATCAAGGGTAAGTTGTTGAACTAATGTGCAATTGTTTTCTGGCATATTTGAAACAAAATGTAAAAGGCGAAAAGGATATTCAGTATCAACCTACACTTCATTTGATAACAATACTAAGATTCGACAGGTCTCTTTTGTCTTTCAATAATTTTCCTTTTAGGTGGAGAACAGTGAGCCAAGAGACGAAATGCCTTACACTGATGAGCCCAAAACTGATTTCAAGCATTTTATAAGAATGGGGAGGGATGGTAAGTCACATACTGTGTGTAGGTGTAATGTAATTGTGCCAGTTAGTTCCATGTTTTTGCTTGTGTTGCACCTCATGGTTTAATATTGTGGTCACCTAAGAAGTGTCTTTAAAAATAATATTTAGTTCATATTCTGAGAGGTTTCTTGTTGTAACTAATGTTGAGCTTGAAATGTTCACTACATTAAAGAGTTTTGCTAATGCAGTCTGATCATTTTTGTAGGGGTGCAGGGAAATGTTTTATATGACCATCATCCTCTTCTGTTGAATGACGATGACCATCAACGTGTATGTCAAATTCTCAAGTAGAAGGTATAAATTTTTTCTGTCATGCTATTGGTGGTAATTAAGTGATGAGCTCCTTGTGGGGCTGAATTCTTGAGCTCTTTGATTGTAGGGTGCAAATTCAAGGACTTGACTGGAGTTCAGATAAAAAAGTTGAATGGGACCCAGATGTGGAGAGAGTATTTCTACCTTCAGGGAAGACTTTGGTATGATTTTTTAAATTTATATTTAATGGAATGACATAGTTATTGTTCTATTTGGTTTTTGGATCTTATGATACTTAAAATCAGCAGGTCCCTGAGTATGCCATGAGGTTCGTTGGTGGTAGTTCCTCAAAGTAATGATATATCTACTATTTTTCTGATTTAATATCCATTTTGCATTTTCACCTGCCTTTTCATCTTGCTAAATACTGTTTTTAATTGTGTGACATGTTACATATGCACACTGTTTGGTCATTTGTGGTAGGATGAAACTGTCCCAACAGTTGTGACGAGAGTTGAACTATATAATTAGGCATCTTTTTATCTTTTCCATCTTATTCAATCCATAGAATTAGCTTGTATCATCCTAAAGCCTTGTCTTTTATTCTTGTACTCCTTTCAGACCATAATATATCCACTACAAGATAGAGTTCTCACTATTCGTGAAAATGCAAGGCTCTAAGGTTTTTCGAACTAATAGGTCCAATAAAATAAAGGTATAGCATCGACTAACATCTAACTGTTTGGTTGAAGATCAGATTTTTGTGTAAGGCTGATGAATGATGACCAAGGAACACAACAAAGTTTCAAATTGCCAGCTCAAATATTATTTGATTGTTGCAGGTTTCCAAACATATGGGCATTGCAATTAGAACGTGAATTATTACAATGCAATACTATAAGCTGTCTTTAAACAGTCAATGATAAAACCTAAATTTGATGCATATGTTGTCTATTTATGTTTCGAGTTGTTGATTATGTATTATGTTGGACTACATCTTTTATTTTAGGAAGATCGACGAAGTGTTGATGAGGATCTAAAGCACCCCTACTTCTTACAAAGGTGATAAACATTTCAGGTGGTATACCTATTTCCGTATGAACAGCTAAAAGAAACACAACCTGTAGACCTTTTACTAAGGGTCTGTGATTCAAGTGAACCAAATATTCTTAGCCAATATTTTACACCCATTGCCTTCTACTCAAACCATACATATATACTATTTTTTGATACATGTATTTATACAGAGTTTTGATCCTTGGTCGCTATGGAGAAATGATTGCAATGGTACTCTACACGCATACACTGACCGTTAAATTGTGGATCCACTTCTGTTTTCATGAAAAGTTAAAAATAACTTGCCAATGAACTAAATAGTATCTTTTTACTTTAATTAGTTGTAGCATGGCAGTGAATAGGCTAATGTTCATGGTTGCAGTGGGGTTCAATGCTGCTGCTAGGTCAGTTTTCTTTCTTTACTACCCATTAACCATTCATTGTATAAATATTCTATTTAAATTATATATAATGACAGTTCAAATCACATCCTCTCTCCTAT
>NW_025866674.1:0-1488 GCF_002878395.1 Capsicum annuum
ATAGCAACAGATTTGGCCTGAAAATGCCTCATTCGCACTATTTCACTCTCTTGTCCACCCAAATGGACACAAAAATTTAAACAGACCACACTGGGATGATCTACAACCTCCCTGGCATGCCTTAGTCGATTTTTGGCATACAGCACGCCCGGAACCCTGGCCCACCCCCAAAATCGTAGGCCATAGCACACTAATTTGGCCCCAAAAATTTAAATAGACCACACTGGGATGATCCCTAACCTCTCTGGCATGCCCGGTCAATTTTTAGCCCACAGCACACCCAGAATCCAGCCCACCCCTAAAACTGTAGGCTAGAGCATACTGATTTGGCTCGATAATGCCCCATTCATGTTGTTTCGCCCGTTTGTCCGCCCAAATCGCCACCAAAATTTAAACGAACCACATTGGGGTGATCGCCAACTTACCTGGCATGCCCCGATTGATTTTTAACCCACATAACGCTTGAATCCAAGGCCCACCGCCAAAAACATGGGCTATAGCACAATGATTGGGCCCGAAAATGGCCCGTTCATGCTGTTTTGCCCGTTTGCACACCCAAATTACCACAAAATTTAAATGGACCACATTAGGATGATCCCTAACATTCTTGGCATGCCCCAATTGATTTTCGTACCATAGAATTCCTGGACCCCAGCCCACCCCCAAAATTGTGGGCTATAGCACACCGATTTGGCCTGAAAATGCCTTGTTTTCCCTGTTTCGCCCGTTTATCCACAAAAATAGCTACAAAAATTTAAACAGACCATAATGGGATGATCCTCAACCTCCCTGACATGCCCCGAGTGATTTTTAGCACACAGCACGCTCAGACCCCGAGCCCACCCCCAAAACTGTGGGTTATAGCACACCGATTTGGCCTGACAATGCCCTGTTCGTGCTGTTTCACCCGTTTGCCCACCCAATTAGCCATAAAATTTTAAACAGACCACACTGGGATGATCCCTAACCTCCATGGCATACCTCGGATAATTTTTGGCCCACAGCACGTCCGTACTCTGGGCCCACCCCAAAAATCGTGGGCTATAGCACACCGATTTGGCTCAAAAAGGCCCTGTTCGTGCTATTTCACCCGTTTATCCACCCAAATGGCCACGAAAATTTAAACGGACCACACTGGGATAATCTCCATGCCCACAGAATGCCCGAACCCTGTGCCTACCCCCAAAACCGTGGTCTATAGTACACCGATTTAGCTCAAAAATACTCCGTTTGCGCTGTTTTGCCTATTTGTCTACCCAAATGGCCACAAAAATTTAAACAGACCACACTGGGATGATCCGCAACCTCCCTGGCACACTCCAGTCAATTTTTGGCCCACAGTACACCCTTACCCCAAGCCCAGCCCAAAAACCATGGGCTATAACATACCGATTGGGCCTTGGCATGCACGAATCGATTTTCAGCCCACTGCACACCGGACCCCGGGCCTACCTCCATGGTTTATAGAATACCAATTTGGCCCGAAAA
>NW_025866675.1:0-1956 GCF_002878395.1 Capsicum annuum
ATCTTTTTCCGCCTAATTAATTTTTCACTTAAAACATTAGTGTTTTGATTAGTAAAATTGTAAATTCAATTTCAGTTTTGATTCCAAATGTGGAACAGTCCTTCAAAGTTACTCTTTTCAATTTTGTTTGAGAGTCTTAATGATCTAAATAATGGGCATAAAGTAGTAGGAATAATTAAAAAGTTTGTGAGTCTTAATGAGCTAAATAATGGGCATTAAAGTAGTATCTTTCCATATGTCATAGCAGTAATAGTAATTGAACGAACAAATTAGAGTAGGGGACAATTGAGTTTTGAAAAAAGCTTTTGATGAGTTTTTTTGTAACTGAAAACAACAAGTTTTTTTATTTAATTTTTTAATTGAGCAAATGAATTAAAATTAAGAATAAATGACAAAAATTTGAGATAAAAGATAAATATCAATAATCAAATATTAGAGCGTCACGTCATCGAGTTGAAGATCCTCCTTTATTATTATTATTATTATTATCATTATATATATATATATATATATATATATATATATATATATATATTAATTTTTTTAAAATAAATAAATAAATAAATAAAATGTGGCATACAAAAATTATATTTAAGTAGGTGTTTGATCATGAAAATAAAAAAAAATATTTTATTTGAAATTTCAGTTTGGAGTTAGAATTGCGTTTAGTCATAGTTTTTGTAATAAAATTTTAAAATTTAAAATTTAAAATGAAAAATAATTTATATTGGGTTATTTTTATGAAAATAGAAAGTTAGGATTTTTTAAAAGTTGTATTTGGTATTTTTATCGTCAAACAAAGATTTTTAAATAAAGAGAGATGATTTTTTGAAATAAAGTGAAAATAATCCATAGCCAAATGGCTCCTAGTTCTATAAACTATGAAAAATATCTATAATGTCATTTTTATAAACCCTTTTTTCTTTCAATAAAAGGGCATGAAGCCCAACTTTAAATTAAAAAAAAAATACTAATAATGAAAGAAGAATTGCATCTCTGAAAGGTTTGTTAGTTAGAACACTATAGAAGTGGCTAATCTCTGCTTGCTTGCATGGAGCATTGTGTTAGTGAGCTTCCTCAGATTGTTAATTTACAAATGTATGTGCTAATTTTGTTACTATATCATTTGTGGTTATACAATCTTTCCACATATCTTCATTTACGTCGTATTCGTTGTCTCTCTATATCCTGTAACATGACCTATACCCCGGGAACTTTTCGACTAGGAAGATTCGTGTTTTGGGAAGTTTTGAAGGAACAAATCAGAATAGAATAGAATGAAACATAAAAATATTCCGTAGCTTGTTGTAGGTTTGGTGAATAAACAAACACTTCATGAGATCTAAAGCATATAGAGAACTTGGTTTGTCGACCCCACTATGGAAAATGTTTCTTATCTAAACTCCACCATCAGCCACCTTTCACCACCGTGCCTTTTCTATCTGCCGTCCTCGCACGATATCTTCTCCGACGATTATATATACATTGCAAATTTCCTTTTACTTGCTATTTTTACTAGTACATTTCTCTCTCTATCTATCTATTTATATATATTTACACCAGTTTAGCATACGTGCGTTACCCGTTAGAAAGTAGCAAGTCGACGTTAAAATAATTGCTATATGTATTTTATATGATACAAATAAATATTGTATCTCAATTATATCATTGTTTATTGTGTGTCACTTAATCTTTTTACACAAATATTTAATTGATATGTTCTTTTCTTGTCGTATTTAGTTGTTTTATTTTGATAAAACCTTCATCACCGTTATAGATAATCTTCTTCAAATTTACAACATATATCACAAAGTAGTTCCATTTTGCAGAAGAAACAGTTACGAAGCAACCGTTCGTTGTTGGAATCTCTCGTACAAGATGTCGGTGTTACGAGGAGTGTTGGGACTTAACTTTACTTTGGAAGGAACTACAATTATATCAACCTGCGATTTGTCT
>NW_025866676.1:0-1550 GCF_002878395.1 Capsicum annuum
CTCATGGGGCTTTAGCTGTCTAAAGGCATAGGCTATGACCTTACTATTCTGCATGAGGACATAACCTAAACCCACTTTGGATTTATCACAATACACTACGAAACCATCTGAACCATCCTGTAATGCTAGAACTGGATTTGAGGTGAGTCGAGTCTTTAACTCCTAAAAACTCTTCTCGCAAGGATCTGACCACTAGAACTTGTCTTTCTTCTGAGTTAATCTGGACATAGGGGATGCAATATAATAAAATCCCTCAACAAACTGCCTGTTATAGCCAGCCAAATCAAAGAAACTCCTAATATATAATAGAGAGATAGGGCGAGGCCTGTTTCTTATCGCTTTGGTCTTTTAAGGATCTACTCTAATGCCATCACCAAAAATGATAAGACCAAGGAAAGATAAAGACCTTGGCCAAAACTAGTACTTATTGAATTTGGTGAATAGTTAATGATCTCTGAGAGTCTGAAGTACTATTTTGAGATGGTCGGCAGGATCTCGTTCACTGTAGAAACAGACTAGAATATCGTCTATGAAGACTATAATGAACATGTCTAAGTACTGCTTGAACAGACAGTTCATCAAGTCCATGAAAGCTGCTAGGGCATTGGTGAGACCAAAGGATATGACTAGGAATTTGAAGTGACCATAGTGAGTACAGAAAGCTATTTTTTAAATATCACATTCTCTGACTCTAAGCTGATGATAGCTAGATATGAGGTCTATCTTGGAGAAATAGCTAGCACCATGAAGTTGTTCGGACAAGTCATTGATCCTGGGAAGAGCATACTTGTTCTTGATCGTGACTTTATTGAGTTGACATTAATCAATGTATGTTCTGAGAGAACCGGCTTTCTTGTGCATGAATAAGACTAGTGCTCCCCATGGGGAAACACTAGGTCTGATGAATCCCTTATCTAAGAGATCCTTCAACTGCTCTTTCAGTTCTTTGAGTTCTGCTGTTGCCATTTTGTATGGTGGAATAGAGATAGGCTGATTATCCAGAAGAAGATCAATACCGAAGTCTATTTCCCTTTTGGGAAAATTCTTGGAAGATCTTCGGGAAAAATATCTGAATATTCATTTACAATTGGAAGTAATTCAAGTCTGGGAGTCTCGGAACTAATGTACTTACCTTAAACAGGATGATAAATGCATCCTTTAGATATCATTTTCCATCCCCAAAGGTAGGAAACAAGATGACCTCTGAAAGCGGATGTACTACCCTTTCACTCTAGGACGGGTTCATTCAAAAACTGAAATAGAACTATTTTATCTCTACAGTCAACTGTGGCATAGCAGGAATAAAGACAATCCATGCTGAGAATGACATCAAAATCAGTCATCACTAATTTGACTAGGTCTACTGAAGTGACTTTCTGAGATATCATAATCGGGTAGTTCCTGTATACCCATCGAGCTATGATGGTTTGACCCACTGGGGTATAAACTGAAAAGGAATCTGCTAGAATTTTGGGACTGACACCAAAATCTACTGCTATATAAGGAGTGACTAAAGATAAAGAAGCTCCTGGATCTAGCAAAGTGTAAAC
>NW_025866677.1:0-1602 GCF_002878395.1 Capsicum annuum
ATTCTAATTGAAATCCTTGATTGTCAGATTCGCAGACTAAGGAACAAAGAGGTCCCCCTAGTTAAATTTCTTTAGCGAAATCAGTCCATTGATAGAGATACTTGGGAAGCAGAAATAGATATGCAAACCAAGTATCCTCACCTCTTTTCCACAAACTCAGACTTAGCCCAAGGTCATAGTTTTCCCTTGAACTTACTAAATTCCATGCTCAGATTTCCCTTATAGACTTGGTATCAGTTACCATTGCATTTTTCAGTTATGTATTCATGAATTAGATATTCATGTTCAGCATGAGAAACTCAGTATATCAGCAATTCCAGTCATGCATTCACGAATTATTTTTAGCCATGTACTCATGCATCAGATATGCATGTTCAGTATAAAATTTAGCATATCAGTAACGTCAGTCATGAAATCATGTTACAGTTGTGCATGTCTTGTATCTAAATCCAGTCTATCAGTATTCTCAGCTTAGTCAGCCTAATTCGAGGATGAATGTTCCCAAGGGGGAGATATTATAAGACCTCGCAAAATCCTAAGGTTAACTTAGTCCTTTAAAGTTTGTTAAGGGGTCCCAGACTTAGAAAATTTTAGCTAAGTATTCAGATTTAGTGTTATTTTAGCCTTCATAGGTTGGCAACTCTATTTTATGACCCTCATGACCTTAAAATAATGATTTTTAGGTTGAATCATGATCAGGAATGTTAGTGGGTGTTCCCAAAAAAGTTTTGGATTTTTCAGACTTTATTTGAAACACATTTGAAAGCTCAAAATAGTGGATCGATGCGATTTAGATGCGCTGTGTCGCCCATCGGATTGATGAAAATTTTCCTCCAACTCCTTGTGCAAATTCTAGTGAAGCGACGCAGACTTGATGTGGTGCATTGGCCATCGCGTTGATGCCAACGATGTGGCATATCGGTCTATGTGTCGTTAGGCAAGTTTTTCATTTATTTAAAACAACGTCCAAAGGTGTAAATGGGATATTTTTCTCACTTCAACCCAACCCC
Source organism: Capsicum annuum (assembly GCF_002878395.1). Lineage (NCBI taxonomy): Eukaryota > Viridiplantae > Streptophyta > Magnoliopsida > Solanales > Solanaceae > Capsicum > Capsicum annuum. The sequence goes on from NW_025866677.1 coordinate 1,011, forward strand.
TAAGACACGAAATTCATCCCTCACAAAGCAAATTACACCCTTTTCTCTCAAATTTCTTCAAGACCAAAACCCTAGAACATTATTTCAAAATTAATTCTTAAGAACACTCCATTAATCTTTAAGAATTCAATTGTTAAGTTATGTCAAGTGTTCATACAAGGGTACCTTCCACCCTTAGAGTTCAAGAATCTATTGTTAAAACTGCAAGTGTATTGATTTCATAAATTTCATGTTGGGTTTGATTATATTCATGTTTATAATGATTAATTGGGTTTCTAATCCATGTTTTATTACAAGTTTCATGTGGAGTTAATTGATATATGTATAGAATCATGTGAATCCATGCTAAGCCCTTGAAATATTAAATGGGGATTTGAATTTCGGTTCCTATATATGGTTAGTGTCATGTGCATGGATTATGTCCTCCAAGTGATTAATAAATTGCTCATGTAAACAAAGAAAAAGGGAAAAAAATCATGTCATGTTAGCTTATGTTCGAGTTATATCATGCAAGTGTTTGATAAAATGTCTCTATGAATGAGTTATGATCAAGTGCACATGGTTATGCGCTTTTAAATTTATACTATGATTT
>NW_025866678.1:0-1430 GCF_002878395.1 Capsicum annuum
AATTTATATAGTCGATGAAGGACGAGGAAGAAAGCAATATGGAGATAGATAATATGATTAGTGAGAACTCGTATAGTCGATGAAAGACGAGGCAAAAAGTAATATAGATATAGATCGATAATATGATCAGTTGAGAACTCGTAACCGAGCAATATGGAGATAGATAATATGATCAGTGAGAACTCGTATAACCGATGAATGACGAGATAGGAAGGAAGCAATATGGAGCTAGATAATATGATTAGTGAAAACTCGTATAATCGACGAAGGACAGGAAAGAAAGCAATATGGAGATAAATAATATGATCAGTGAAATTCGTATATATAGTCGATGAAGGACGAGGAAGAAAGCAATATAGAGATAGATAATATGATCAGTTGAGAACTCGTAACCGAGCAATATGGAGATTGATAGATAATATGATTAGTTTAGAACTCGTATAACCAAGCAATATGAAGATAGATAATATGATCAATGAAAACTCATATAACTGATGAAGTACGAGGAAAAAGACAATATGGAGATAGATAATATGATCAGTTTAGAACTCGTATAACTAAGCAATATGAATTTGAAGACAGATAATATGATCAATGAAAACTCATATAACTGATGAAGAATGAGAAAAAAAGCAATATAAATATAAATAATATAATCAGCGAGAATTCGTACAGTCCACGATGATAATAGAAAAAAAGCAATATGGAGATAGTGGAATAGTAAGGTTAGTGGATACTCTGAAAAAGTTGTTACTATATGACAAATTTCCAATACCATTTTTGTGTATAAATAATAATAATAATAATAATAGTAATATATAGGCAACAGATAATTAAATAGGACGGCCACCGTCCCATGCTCTCTATATATTATAACAAAAAAAAAAAAATGTAATTCTATACTTTATATTAGTATAAAATTTTGTACTTTATAAATTTAGCCAAACTTTAGTATATGTAGGTTGGTTGGTTTTTGGTATTTTTGGTAAGAAAAAAGAAAACTTATCTGGGTTCTAGATTTGTTTTTTTTAGTGAAAAAGTGTAAGACTATCCATGGATCAAAAAGTTAAATTTATACATTTATTTTGTTTAAAAAATTAGGTAGGACTTGCACTATATTTTGAGTGGATGTATTAGAAGGACAAATTAAAATAAAGTTTGGATCAATAAAAATATTATGATACAATCTGTGTTTTTGTATATATGTATATCATTTTCTTCTTCCTTTTTATTTTTTACTCGGTATTTTATATTTGTATTGAGTTAAGACTAATTTGGATTGGCGCCAAGTAAGACCCATTTAGGGGAGAAGTGTCCCGATGCACTAAAGCGGGGTCCGGGAGGCCCGTAATCTATTTGTCACATGACAACAACTTTACCGGCCAAATACTCCAGGGCTTTTTAGGGAAGAAGTGCCTCCATAACAAAAT
>NW_025866679.1:0-2404 GCF_002878395.1 Capsicum annuum
CATTTGAAACCATTCCTTCCCTCCAAAAGCAAGTAATGGATTATCCGGATGAGGTTTCTCATCCAAGGATGTTTAGGTGGTTGGCTGCAAAGAACAACACCAAAATTAAGAAGGCTGATCTTTTTAACCCTCTAGATGATGCAGTACATCTTCTTCAAGTAAAATAATTTTACTCAATGAAAGATATTAAATAGTTGTTATATCCGGTGCAACAGATTTTACATCTGATGCACCAGATAGGATATATGTTGTGACAGATTACCCGTCTTGTGCTAATCGATGCAACAGATGGATAATCTATTGTAAAAGATGATTGATATCTTGCATCAGATTACCCATCTATTACTTTGGTTCTCTGAACTCGACTCTTAACAGATTAACCATCTAATTCAAATTATACAATAGATGTGTAATCTAATGTAACATATTATTAATCTATTGGGACATACAGATCATTTGTTGTATAATATGTAACCCAACAGATTACCCATCTTATGCAACTGATGTAACAGATTGGTAATCTGTTGTGATAAATGATTAATATTTTGCATCAGATTATCCATGTGTTGCTCTAGTTCTCTTAACCTGAATCAAATGAATTTTAACCATCTACTGCAAACTATGTAACAGATAGGTAATCTGATGCAACATATTATTAATTTGTTGCAGAAGTTTACAGTTAAAATATAACCCAACTATGAAAATTATTATATTACATGATTTAAATGTCTATTTTTTTCTAGGTTGTGCATCCATGGATTGTTTTTACTGAGAAGGAGTCATTGATGAGTTCTTATATTACTCTAGGTCATGTTTATACTATAGAAAACCCAACAGTGGAGTTAATAAAGAAGGAATTAGCTGGAGAAATAGCCATAAGAAGATCAGATAGACAAGGTCAGCCTAATGTTAAGGCTCTTCATGACAAACCTACTAAGGCAGATCTAGGTGCTTCTTCTGGTGGAGTTGTTGGTGTTGGTGGTAGGCATGCTGATACTGCTACCACTCGTGATGATGAGCATGTTGATACTCAAGAAATAATAAATATTCTTGAAAACACCCTTTTTCACCCTTACATAGGTCCCTTTTACCCCTCTTCAACCTCGTGTTCTCATTGCGAATGTGAAGATTACAAGGACAGTCAGGATAAACTCTTTGAAAAAGTATAGGCTATCTCTAAAGATGTCAAGGAATTTAAATCTAAGAGGGATGTCATACCATCTAAGAAAGTGATGGAGCCATACACTTCTACAGTGTTGGTTAGGAGGAAGAAAAGAGCAATTAGTGATGTAGTCTCTGATTGGAAATAAAAAAAATTGCAACTCCTCCCTCTCCAAAAGTTGTTGAAGTTTAGGGGCCATTCAAGAAGGTGGACATATGCGCAGAACTTGGTGCCAAAGAGAAGAGAGATCTACAATAGATCAACAATGTAAATCTAGGCACACCAGATTACCCCAAGCCTTCCTCTCCCCCCCCCCCAAGACTTCCAAACTATGATAGATATGCGTATGTGGTACGAGGATAAGGCAAGTTTCTTTTCCTAACCCAGCCTTCTAATCTACCCCATGAAGAAAAATCTATGCAATAGATGTGAAATTTGTTGCAACAGCTGGGTATTCTGGTGCAACTGGTAGTAGTTTTGTTGCAACTTATTATCCATCTATTGCATAAGTTGCAATGGATTATTGATTCAGAGAACCCTATGTAACAGATGGATCATCCATTGCATCTTTACAATTACTAATCTATTTAAAACTTGACTTCTTATGTCACGACATGTTGACAAAATTCTCTGTCTCATGAGGAAAAGGCAATTAACATACCGGAAGTTTATGACTCCGCCGATAGGATAATGAACCTCAACTTCTGTAAGAAGCTTAAGGATAAGTACGATCAACTCAATACTGATGTATCAGCCTATGTCGCAGAACTTGATCTCTTAGTTTCTACGTTGGAATTGGATAAAGAAGAAATAATAAAATATGTTAGAAGGGAGAAGCCAAATCCACACGGGGAGAGTTGGATCGAGGTAAATCGGGTTGTTGAGACACTACTCGATGACTACAACAAACTTGCCATTGATGAGGTTGATCTTTTTTTCCACGTACAACCACTGATGGAGCTATTTTCCATCTTATTGAGGGAGAGTAAACTGATGAATCATTTGCCAAAGAAAGTGTTGATGAAGAAATCATGAGATTTTGAAGGTCAAAATAAGGGCATGAACCTTCCAAAAAATGATACCAATTACGCCTGCGGCTTGCACACTCTTTCACACATTGAATATTTGCTGACCGACATAGAATTAGCCGAGTTAACAACCTTTCTGTGCGACAATGCTATAGCAAACCTGCAAAAGGTCTGGGCTTATAGGGTACTAACTGAACACTTGGAGCCTGTGTAT
>NW_025866680.1:0-1772 GCF_002878395.1 Capsicum annuum
AAGAAAAAATAAATATGATAGAAAAAGAAGAACAAGAACTAGATCCAGACAATTTAGAAAAAGAAATGAACAATTTACAAATAAACAATATAAAAGAAGCAAAAGAAGATACAGAAGTAGAAAATACAACTGAAGAAGATGTAATATCTGAAGCAGATGTACATGTAAAGATAGAAAATGAAGAATATGAATATAAAGATGATAGAAAAACTTATAAGCCACAACCTATGAATTATAAATCAAGAATAAGAAAATATAGAAGTTATGCAGAACAAAATACAAGAAGAAATAATTATATAAACCAAAGAAGAGAGCAATTTGAACAAACTTACCAAAGTAATATGAATACACAAATATCAGATAGTGGAGAAATATTAAATTTAGATTGTACAATCCCAGAAGAAGCAGAAGAAAGAATACAAAAATGGCACAAGCTATGTCTATAGCAATAGTTAAACAAAGACTAAATAATGATGATGCTAAAAAATTTATAGCAAGGACATTAATAGGAAATGTAAAAGAATGGTATGAGCAATTAACTGAAGAAGCAAAAAATAAATTAGATGGAACAACAACACTAGGATCATTAACAAATACAGAACTAGCAATAAGAGCAGAATTTGAAAAATTAGGAATTGAAAGTGAAGTAGATAAAATGGGAAGAAAGAAACAAATAGCTAGGTCAAAAATTATACAACTACAAATATGTGACATGAGACATGAAAATTTAAAAGCATATATATGTGAATTCCAAGACTATTACTATAGTGCAGCATATACAGAACAAGAAAGTGAAAGTATATTAAATATGTTTTATTCAAAATTACCAGAATCATGGGGAACCCAAATATTACAAAATTATTTAACAAAAATAAAAGGAAAAGTATTACTTGATAGTATAGGATCAAGAGTAACATATTTAAATGAAAGTATAGCAGAAAAATGTAGAGAAAATTGATTAAACAAAACAGCAAGAAAAATACAGAAATCGTCTCAATTAGATTGTGATTATTATGAAGTAGAAAAATATGGACGTAAAACAACATATAAACCTAGGAAGAAGTATGTAAATAAAAAATATTACCCGATTAAAAGAAAATTCTACAAATCACATAAAAACAGAAAATATTATAGACCAAAAAATCTAATGATAAGAAAAGAAAAACATAAATCATGTAAATGTTATAACTGTGGAGAAGGACATATAAGCCCTAATTGTAAAAAATTCAAAAAGAAAATTAAAATAAATAATATAAATTGTGTAAAAATCAGCGAAGAACAAGAAAAACTCGAATTTGAATTATCACCAGATGATGTACTATACATATCTGAAGAAGAACAAATATATATAGACCAAGAATATTGGTACAGTTCAGAAGATAATTGTATATATATGATAACAGATCAAGAAGAAGAAAATATGATAAAAGAATATACTGACCAAGATCAATCAAGACCGACAAAAATTATTTTCAATACAGAAAAATTTCGACAAATTATGAAAAAAGATTTAGATTTGCAAAAAAGCAAGATTTTTGATAGTAAAAAATTGAAACAATTATTTGAAAAAAGAGATACAGAATATTACGTAGTAACTGACATAGAACATCCAATAGATGTTAGATATGTAAGAAATAAAGAAAAACTTATAAATTTACCATTATATAACCAGAAAATTTTTGAAAAAGAAATAGAAAAAATACCAGATAAAGATAAAAAATATACATTTAGCAGCAGTAGAAATTATAATTAAAGCATATTTTAGAGAAGGA
>NW_025866681.1:0-1914 GCF_002878395.1 Capsicum annuum
TTCCATCAATTGTACATTTTGATCTTTTTTATTTTCAACTGGTATATCTAGTATAATTACTATACTTGGTTCAGGTTCAGTTTTTCTTTTTCCCTTACTATTTTTCCAATTCAAAAATTCTTCATATTCTAAATCTTCTACTTGTTTACGTTGTTCTTCTAAAACTTTTATTTTTTGTGTTTCTAAATATTTACTATATTGTGGTGTATCTAATATAGTTTCTGATCTCCTATATGGTTGTTGTACTTCTTTCCTAGTATTATTATATACTAGTCCTAAATTATTATTTATAAAATAAGTATTTTCTAAGATTTTGCTCATAGCTTCTTGTTGAGATAATCTTTCTTGTTCTTTTCTTTCTATGTAAATAAATTCGTCAAAAGTCATAGTTCTTCCTCTTATCATATTAATTGTATAACTTGTTCCTGGCATAATTGGTCCTTGTTGTTGTTTTTTAAGATTTTTTATTTCTAATTGTAATTCTCTAATTATTTTTAATACTTCGTTGTTCTTCTGATCCTGTTCTTGTTTTAGTTTTCATATTCTGTAGTCTAAATGAAAACATAACGTGGTAAAGTCAACTCTTGCTCGTGGGGTATAATTTATTGTTTGAAAGTCCTTGAGCCAAGTCTTGTCTCTAAGGCAATAGTTGTAGAACATCTCATAAATGAAAATATAACATGGTAGAGTTAACTCTTGCCCGTGAGGCGTAATTTATAGTTTGAAAGTCCTTGAGTCAAGTCTTGCCTCTAAGGCAAGAGTTGTAGAACATCTCATAAATGAAAACACAATATGGTAGAGTCCACTCTTGCCCGTGGGACATAATTTGTTGTTTGAAAGTCCTTGAGTTAAGTCTTGCTTCTAAGGCAATAGTTGTAAAACATCTCATAAATAAAAATATAACGTGGTAGAGCCAACTTTTCCCCGTGGGACATAATTTGTTGTTTGAAAGTCCTTAAGCTAAGTCTTGCCTCTAAGGCAATAGTTATAGAACATTTCATAGATGAAAATAAACGTGGTAGAGTCAACTTTTGCCCGTGGGGCATAATTTGTTGTCTGAAAGTCCCTAAGTTAAGTTTTGCCTCTAAGACAATAGTTGTAGAACATCTCATAAATCAAAATACAATGTGATAGTGTCGACTCTTACCCATGAAGCATAACTTGTTGTTTGAAAGTCCTTGAGCTAAGTCTTGCCTCTAAGGCAATAGTTGTAGAACATCTCATAAATGAAAACATTATGTGGTAGAATCAACTCTTGCCTGTGGGTATAATTTGTTGTTTGAAAGTCTCTGAGCTAAGTCTTTCCTCTAATGTAAGAATTATAAAACATCTCATAAATCAAAATATAACGTGGTAGTGTCGACTCTTGCCCATAAAACATAACTTGTTGTTTGAAAGTCATAAGTCTTGCCTCTACAATGTAGTAGTGTCAACTTTTGTTCAAGAAACATAGTTTATTGTTCGAAAGTCGTAAGTCTACCTGTATAATGTGATAGTGTCAACTCTTGCTCATAAGATGTAACTTGAATGGAAGAAATCGAAGAAAGGAATAAAAATAATAAAAATTACAAAAAAAGAAGAAAAATATTAAAAAAAAATCAAAGAAAATGTAGAAGTTGAGAGAAAATAGGAAAAAAGTAAAGGTTGGTAAAAAAATTAAATAAAAATAAAGGTTGAGAAAAATTTAAAAAGAAAAAAATCAAAGAAAAAAATTATAAAAGTAGACGTTGAAAAATATAAAAAAAAATAAGAGTTGAGAAAAACTAAAAAGAAAAAAAAAAGAGGAAAGAAAAAATAAAAATAATATAAAATAAAAAAGAAAGAAGTTGAGAGGAAAAAAGGAAGAAAGTAAGGGTTGGAAAAAATAAAAAGAAAAAAGAAAAATCAAAGTAAAATTAAAAAGTGAAAAAAATA
>NW_025866682.1:0-1984 GCF_002878395.1 Capsicum annuum
AATCAAACTTAAGGTAACAGTTCACTTTAAGCTTATTCAGTTTCACGGTCAATATTCAGTGAAAAGTTGGTATTCTGTTTTATGATCATGTGTCATCACAAACTTGGTATCAAGTGCCATTGCATATTCGGCCATGCATTCAGGTGCTAGCTCAGTTTTATAACTATGGATCAGACATGTATTCTCATTGTGAGAAAATTTAGTACCTTAGAGCACTCAGTTATCCATTCGTATATGAGTTACACACGCATCAGATATGTATATTCAGTATGTTATGCTTATTTTGCCTGTTATGAAATCATGTTCAAGTTATCCATTTTCAGTTCATGTTCAGCTTATTGTTCCACCTCTCAACCAGTCTTATTCAAAGATGAATGCTCCCAAGGGGGAGATATTGTACTACCCCGAATTTTCTTCCATGCTAATTTTATCCCAAGAATTTCTAGTATTAGCTTCTAAAGTTAATGATGATATTTCCATGAGAAATTTTCAAAATTCATAGTTGCTTCGGCAAAGTATTTTTTGAGCTCAATTTGCCTTCAGATCTCCCTTAGCTAATCTAGTCTTTCATGTCTCTTTTCTCAATAAGTGCGTAGGTGACCCATCAGTGTTAGTCCCTATTCAGAGCATTATTGTTTAGAAGAACTTCTCTTATGAAGAGATTCTAGTCAACATCATAGACTATCAGAGTCACAGATTTAGGAAAAAGGAAGACCCTCTAATAAAAGTTCTTTGGAGAAATCAATTCATCGATAGAGCTACTTGGGTATTAGAAGAAAACATGTGTTCCATCTATCCTTACCTCTTTCCCTCTAATCCAGATCAAGGTTAAGGTAACAGTTCTCCCGAAGCTCATACAGCTTCACATTCGGTATTCAGTGAAACATGGTATTCAGTTTCATGCTCATGTGTTATCACAAACTTGGTATCAAGTACCACTGCATATTCGGTCATGCATTCATGTACCAGCTCATTTATATAATTATTCATTGACATGCATTCTCATTGTGAGAAAATTTAGTTCCTCAGAGCACTAAGTTATAAATTCATGCATTAGTTACACATACCTCAGATATGTATGTTTAGTATGTTATGTTCAACTTGTCATTCATGAGATCATGTTCCAGTTATCCATGTTCAGCTTATTGTTTCCCCTCTCAGCTAGTCTCAAGGCAAAAATTCCTAAGGGGGAGATTTTGTAATACCCGAAATTTTCTTCCTAGCTAATTTCATCCAAAGAATGCCTAGTCTTAGCTTCTAAAGTGAATGATGATTATTTCACTAGGAATTTTAAAGATTCTCAGTCGCTTCAGCATGGTAGCTTATAAGATCAAATTGCTATCAGATCTAGCCTCAGTTCATTAAGTCTTTCATGTCTCTTTTCTTAAGAAGTGCGTAGGTGATACATCTGTCGTAGTCCCTATTAAGAGTATTGTTCTTCAGGGAGCAGAACAGTCCCTCTAGCCAAAGTTCTTAGACAAAATCAATCCACTGAGGGAGATACGAGGGAAGTAGAAGCAGACATACGTGTCAAATATCCTCACCACTTTCCCGCCAATCCAGATCAAGCTCAAGGTAACAGTTCTCCTTAAGCTTATTCATCTTCACTTTTAGTATTCAATGAAAACTCTGTATTTAGTTTCATGCTCATGTGTCATAAAAATTTTTGTATCAAGTGCCATTGCATATTCAGTCATGCATTTATGTACCAACTCAGTTATATAATTTTGTATTAGACATAGATTCTCATTGTGAGAAAATTTAGTTCCTCGGAGCACTCAGTTACAGATGCATTAGCTATGCATATTCAGTATGTTATGTTCAGCTAGTCAATCAGGAGATCATGTTATAGTAATCCATGTTTAGCTTATTATACCCCCTCTCAGCCAGTCTTATTCAAAGACGAATGTTCCTAAGGGGGAGGTACTGTAGTACCTCAAATTTTCTTCCTTAATAATTTCATTCAAAGAATGCCTTGTATGAG
>NW_025866683.1:0-3867 GCF_002878395.1 Capsicum annuum
TTTTAAGGCTTATTGAGGTGAATGTGTATAGTTAAAGAAAATGACATGCTTTAATTTGTGTGGTCAATTTAACTACCTCGTAAGCAAATGAGAACACACAAAAAAAATTATTTCAAAATTTGAACCAATGTTGGTATGAGTTGGAGTGTTCAATTACAACAAGACTTAGCTCAAATTAAATAGAATATCAGACAAGTTTAAGAGATTATTTTCTTATGCGTATGCTTGGCAAAATATGTCAACTTAGATGGTGTAGCGGCGTGATGAGAGATTAATTAAACATTTCAAATTAGTAAGACAGCGTGTGACATGGTTACGTTCATGGGGAGGTTAGCCATGACTCATGCGCCACTATTACGTAATAATGACAAGAAGAAAATGGAGAAAGAACAAAATTGCCAACTACTTCTGGAATATTGTTATGTATCTCTAAAAACAGAAAGCCTCGTGAATCTTGACATACTGCTTACTTTTTCTTGCATAATATTCATATATCTTATGACATCAACGTAAGTACATAATTGGAATCAGAATTTTTATTGAGGGGTTCAAAATTTAAAGAAAAACTCACTACTAATAAAAGGGATAAAACCCACCACAAGTGGTCGGTTTTCCCCAATTTCCGACCACAAAATCGACCAAAGTGTGTGGTTGGTAAAGTAGTGGTATTTTTTTAAAAATCGACCACAAGTGGTCGATTTTTTTTAAAAAATATATATATTTTTAAAATTCATTATTATTTTATTAAAATTGATAAAAATAATTTTAAGAAAAAAATAAACGACCACAGGTGGTCGGTTTTTTCTTAAATTTAATAAAAACCGACCACTTGTGGTCGGTTTTTTGCAAAAAAAAAAATCAAAAACCGACCACTTGTGGTTGATTTTTTTGGATTTTTTTTAAAAAAAATAAAAATCAAAACTCAAATACAACACGCAACAACAACAATGCAATACTGCAGTAACCAAATGTAAATGCAGCAGCAACAACAACAAAAAATCAAATGTAAATACTTTCAAAAGTGTACAACACATACAAAATGTTCAACAAAAGTGAGTATGTATCAAAAAACTACAACAATAGTTTCAAACAACAAAATATCTAAATTCAAAGTACAACACATGCATAAATAAAAAAAAATAAAAGTCATCATCATCGAATTTGTCATCGTCTTCCATATCCTCATCTGTACTGAAATCATCCAGGGGGCCTAGACCTTTTGCAGCCCGAACTGCATCACCAGGGCAAAGAGGAATAACCCCCGCAGTCTGAATGAAAGAGCTGAACTGCTGCTGCAGCATCCTGATTTGTGATGTTGTTGCCTCCTCCGTCTTCTTCTACCTCTCTCTCTGTTCAGCAAACCTCTCTCTTTACGCAGCAAGCTCTTCAGTGAGTTTAGAAATTGTATTTTCTAGTCTTTCAATGGTTTCTCTATCAACTGAAGAGCTAGAGTATGCAGCGCCGGGCGAACACATAATATTATCGCCAAATAATTTTTTGTGGTATCCGTAGAAATGACCTCTATTTGCAGGACCCACAACTTTTGTCCATAACTCCTCCTCTACATGTTGGGGTATTGGGTCACCCTGACTTTCAAGAGGTTGACTACTACGATACTTACCAACAAGACGCATATATTCGTCCTATATTCAAAGTAAAGTTAATACTAAAACTCAAAAAATATTAAAGTAGTTATGAGTGAATAATATCAACTTTGAGAAAAAAATTCATAAATTCAAAGTTAGTTTTTTACGTGGACAGCTTTTGGACGAGCTTTAATCCAGACATTTTCATCAGTCTGGTTCTTTTTCTTTCTCAGATGAGTCTCCTCGAATAGCTCATCAGTTGGTATTTTTCTACCCTTTTCTTTTTCTGCAAATGAAAAAAATTATCAATATTCAAATATTAAAAAAAAATTAAATAGAAACAAATAATTAAAACTGTAAAAGTTACATACCATTTTTTTCAGCACAACAAGAGTACTTCTGGCACCCGCAGTATGCAGGGAGCCACCCTTGAAAGATGCTCAGGCTTTCTTTCTTTTTTCCCTCAACAATTGGTATTCTTGGCTACTCCAATGGCGAAGATACAGTTGTCATGCGGCTTCAGAAATCCACTTAGGTTTTACCAATTTGATTCGAGCATAATCCAAGAGACCGTTAAATCTGGCTCTACATCTTATGAAAAAGTTCCTCTTTATAAGAAATATATTTGCATCATCCCACCAGTAAAATTTCTATAACAAAAATATAATATTCAATCTTTTATTCTAACAAAGTATTAATAAGTAGTCGATAAGTTAAATCCTTACCTTAAATTCTTCAAACATTCTTTCCCTGTCAATTTTTGGAACCTTTTGCTAGCTGGTCCAGTAGCTGTTGAAGTACCGAGAAATGTACATTCGCGTCTTTTTTCCAACTTCAGCATCCGGCCTAAATCTACAGTACAAGATCAAACAGTAATTTCATAGAGCATAATAATATAGTAATGAAAAAATGAAGAACGTTATTATATTTAGAAATCTTACCCTCTCGTAAATGGAACAAGATAAATCCTCTCAGAATCAACTCTGTCTCTTGCCTGCCTAGTAAGTGATGGTGGATGCATTGACGTGGGTAAATTGAAGCACTAGATGGAGTGCCTCCATACTGAAGTTTCGACAACCCAATAGATCCAATAGAATAACTGTGCGAAGCTGCGTGACTGCTGCAGGAGGTGTAAACACCTAATTTTTGACCAAAACCTAATGTTTTACGTCATCTTTAGTGTTTAATATATACATGTATTTTATTTTTTAGGTCTAAGTTAGATATTTCAATTTTTATCTTAGTTTAACAAAGTTTGTTTTAAAAATTTTAAAAACTACAAAAATAGAGGCACATTTTTAAATAAGTTTTTATTTTGTTGTTTATTTATATATTTTAGGAAAAATAAAATTTTCTAAATTATATTTGTCTTCTTCTTTTAACTTTTAATAAATAATCTAGGGATTGTAATATTATTTTAATCATATTTCTAAAGACTAGTTATTAACTTATTTTATATTTTATTAGTTTTAAATAGATTTTAATCATTTTTATTTTATTTAAAATATTATTAATAATAATAATAAAAAGAAAAAAAAGAGACCTAAACTACCCAAACCACCCCACAATTCCCACTTTCATTCAACCTCTCCCCCATTACCTCCACACAAACACACGACACCCACCCACCTACACTATACATACACCACACACGGACAAGGAAAAAGAAAAAAGAAAAAAAAAAGCAAAAACATTGAAAGAGACCAAAAGAAACAGAAAGAAGAACAAACGTACAAAATTAGCGAAAACTTAGATAAACAAACAAACAAAAAAAGAGTTCTTTGGGTTTGGAGATTGAATTTGGCGTCTCCGTTGAGTTTTCGGTGAAGGCATCTCTGCTTCCGCTTTAGTTATTTTACTACACAGGTTTCTATCCATTCTTACACTATTTATTGTGAATCAAAGAATGAATGAAGATATTTAAACGATTTTATGCGTCATTTAGTATGCAAAGTATCTCTTTTATGTTATTGACGTATAACTATCTTTATGTAGTGTTATTCATATGGCTATTGTACTTGATTAAATGGCTAAATGATATGGTATTTGTTGAATATATTTTTGTTTGAATATGTATATTTCACAATTTGGACTTTAGTCAGCTTCATAGTTATTTTCACTTAAATCCTTGAACTGATCACTATTTTAGTAGTTTTTTTTTACCATCTCCGTTAAGTAATTCTTTAAAAAATTTCGACTTAGAATTAGGATTCCCACTTGTATAGAAATTAGAATCCTTCTTCCAACCCCTTTATATATAAAATCTTTCAAAAGTTCCCAA
>NW_025866684.1:0-1549 GCF_002878395.1 Capsicum annuum
TATCTTTCTTCTTTAAAGCCGCATACAAGCTCTAAAAAGATGTCATTTTAGCCACTGTAACCGCTAACTTAGCCTCTCACCTAGCTATCGCTTATACTCTTTCTTATTCGTCCGCCTCTCTTGATCATTCTTGCTCTCAACCAATTTCGCATAAGCCACCTTCTTAGACTCCACCTTTCACATATGTATTCATTCCACCACTATTCCCCTCGATGTGTGCCAAATTGACCTCTCAAGAAACTAACACCTCTCTAGCGATCACCCTAATGCAACTGGCAATCGTCTCCCACATACTATCCGTATCCCCTCTACTCTTCCATGCCCCCTGCTTCTCAACTTCTCTCCCATCTTTAAAGCATTAGCCAAAGTCAACCTAACCCACTTAATCTTGGGCCGAACCTCTACACTCCTCTTCTTTCAGCCCTTATTGATTACCAAGTTCATCACCAACAACCTATGTTTAGTCAAAAGATTATCTATAGGTTTGACTTTACAATCTTTACATAGTGTTCTATCACTCTTCTCAAGGAGCTAAAAGTCTATCTGAGTCTTGGCCACTTAACTACGAAACATTTCAAAAATCTCAAATTCGTTATCCACAACCCAAAATCCCTAGAAAATCCAAAAGAGAAGCACTTCCTTTATTCCTCTACCCAAAATCAAAATCTCCATGTACATCATCATAACCTCTCGACGAAGACCCAATATGCCCATTGAAGTCTCCTCTAACGAAATGTTTCTCAGTGCTCGGGATGCCCCTTACCATCTCATTCAAAACCTCCAAAAGCCCTTCTTCGCTTCCTCGTCCAAACCTAATTGCGGAGCATAAACACTAATAACATTCACCGTAGTTCCTCCCATGACCAACTTAATAGACATCAACCTATCACTGACTCTTTTAACCTATACCACCTGCTCCCTAATTTCTTCATCTACTAAGATACCTACCCTATTTTTTTGTCTCATGCTACCCGAGTACCATAACTTATATCCATCCACATCTCTCACCTTAGTGCCTACCATTTACTTTCCTAGACACACGTTATACTAACCCTCCATTTTCCAAGAATCTTCATCAGCTCTATAGACTTACCTTAAAGCGTCTCTATGTTCCAGGATTCAACTTTCAACCTATAATCACCCTTATCCAACTTAGCCCTACTATCCCTCACCCTCAACCTAAGACTAAAACCTAGACTCGACCCCAACCCCAACCCCAACTTCAATCAATGACATGACCCTAGTCCATCATATATCACCCCAACCACCACTCAAAAGGATACAATAGAAGAAAATAAAGAAAAAAGCTGAAAAACATGATGAGCAATAGAGTATGACTAAAAACAGCTAAATCAGCAAACAAAAACTGGTAAGCAGGATTGATACTCAAAAGCAACAACAAGTACTATTCTACTCACTAGAAACAAACACCTACTAAGTTACAGAGAAACCGTAACCAATAATCCCAGAGGAATACTTAAAAAAATCAAATAAAAAATCGGGATAGAAAAGAGACAAGAAGTATATACCAAATAAACTAGAGAAGACT
>NW_025866685.1:0-1274 GCF_002878395.1 Capsicum annuum
CTCTTAACCAACTTAGCATACGCCCCCTTCTTAGTCTCCACTATCTTAACTTCTTCATTCCACCACCAATCCCCCTGACAATGACCAGCCCGGCCCCTCGAGACACCCAACGCCTTTATAGCAGTTTCCTTGATGCACCTAGCCGCCCTATCCCATATACCATCCACGTCCCCCTACACTCCCACCCCCTATTCCCGCCAGCTTCTCCCCTATCTCCAGCGCATTCACCGGCGTCAAGCCATTCCACTTAATTTTAGGTCTACCCTCCCCGCTCCTTCTCTTCTTATCCTTCTTTATACCCAAGTCCATCCCTAGGAGCTTATGCTGGGTCAAAAGATTCTCACTCAGAATGACCTTGCAATCCTTACGTAGCACACCCTATCCCACTTTCTAAGTAGCAAAAAAGTCAATTTGAGTCTTGGTTATCGCGCTTCGAAAGGTGATCCTCCTTCTTTTGGAAAGTTCGAATTCACTACTACCATCCCAAAGGCCCTCGCAAAATCCAACAGAGTAGCTCCCTCTTCATTCCTCTCCTTAAAGCCAAAACCTCCATGCACATCGCCATAGCCTTCCGGTAATGCCCAGATGTGCCCATTGAAATCTCCAGCTACAACAATCTTCTCAAAGTTACGCACGCCTCTCACCACCTCGTCCAAAGCCTCCCAAAATCGGTTTTTCTTCTCCCAGTCCAAGCCTACCTGCGGAGCGTAAACACTATACACGTTCAGGTTAACCCCCCAAATAACCAACTTAATAGTCATCAACCTATCACTGATCTTCTTAACCTCCACTCCCTGTCCTCAAAGTTCTTCATCTACTAAGATGCCTACTCCATTCCTACGCCTTTCACTTCCAGAGTACCATAACTTATAACCATCCACATCTCTAGCCTTATACCTTACCCATTTGGTCTCCTGGATAGACGCAATATTAATCCTCCTTTTTCTAAGAATCTTCATAAGCTTTATGGACTTACCCTGAAGAGTCCCTATGTTGCAAAACCCAACCCTCAACTTATCAACTCTAGCACCACGTCCACCTCTACCACTCCTAACTCCACCCCTAACCTGTCCTAACATCAGCCTTTGCCCCCACTCCCAAACTAGCCTTCCCCTCCCCCCCCCCCCCAAACTAGCCCTCGCCTCTCCCCCCCCCCCCAAAACAGCCCCCAACCTCAACCCCATCGGACATGACCCTATCCTACCATCAATGCCTAAAGCCACTACTCAAAAAAATACAACAAAGATAGAAACAAAACAACAGTAGGAAATATA
>NW_025866686.1:0-1367 GCF_002878395.1 Capsicum annuum
ATCCATGAGATTTTGATTATGTATCATGTTTACAAATTATTTTGGTTAGAATTGCCCTTGATATGTTCAAATAGTGATATTCACATATATAATACTTAACCAATGTTTTTACTATTGAAATTATGTGATTACTACATGATTTAACTTTTCCTATGCTTTAACTCATGACCCCTTTGTGTTTGATGAAATGCCTAGATGAATGGGTTTTGAACAGTGACTACTTATAATGTCTTAAAAGTGGTATTATGGTTCTATTATTTGTGCTAGTAAGTCCTGGGGGTTATGAATACCCAAAAACTTAGCCATTTACTTAGTCTCATTATCTTCGGATTGGATCGAGATATATTCTAAGCATTATCAGATCAGTCAGTTATCACAATTAGTTAAACGTAGATCAGATCAGTATTCCAAGTCAGTTTAGCTGGGAGTAAGATTTATCACCAAGGGAATTCAGGGATAAAATTTTCCCCATCAGTCAGGTAGAGTCATTAGTTGCAGTCTCTGTATTCCAAAACTATGTAGCTAGTGTAGGATATGAGGAGTCACCCATCAGTTTAAGATTGACACCCTGTTCCTTCGGGATATCAATTTAATGGATCTATATATCCATTGTTAGTACCCACGGCACAGTACTGATACCTTTCTAACTGGGGTTACAGGTTAGACCTCAATTATCTCCTATTGGGGAATGTCGGTAAGATGATAGCTCCCACAGTCTTAGACTAGTATTTAGTAAAAAGTTGAATTGAAGGTTTGCTTGACCATAGCATATAGTTACCAGTTTTTCAGTTATCTGTATGTCTGTATTTTAGTTTACAGACTATTTAAGAGTCATATTATATGATTGGTCATACATTCTCAGATTTACACAATTTTTACGTATTTATATTCAATTAATGCATGCTATTCATTCAGCCATTTATTATTCATGCATATGAATCCATTCATATTAGCCAAATCTCATCTACCATACCATTACATTCAAAGTACTGATCGCATACTCATTGATTACGCTATGATATTTAATATCATAGGTTCAGATGCTCAAGTTCTCGATCATACTTAGACATTCCAGTGCATCAGCAACAACAACAGTGGTTAGTCCTTATCTATCGAAGACATGGTTGTTATTTTTCAGTACTTTATTTTAGTTAGACAGTTTGAGTTAGTTGGGGCCTATCCTATAAACTATCTTTCAGACAATTTTAGAGGATTTCAAACATTTTAGATAGTAAGTCAGTTGTTGGTCTTTTCAATTAGATTTTTAATAACTTCGCATATATTGCAGACTTTTGTGTTTTCAGTTGAATTACTTTTATATTTAAAACCTTAAGGCTTATTTAGTTATTCCGCACGTGTGTATTTTG
>NW_025866687.1:0-2579 GCF_002878395.1 Capsicum annuum
TTCTTCTTCTAAAAAATCAGATCCAGCAGGATTAACATCTATATCATCAATTGCAGCAGCACTAGGTGTAGTAACACTTGATGCAGCAGCACTTGGTGAACAGCCCTAGGTACAACAGCACTTGATGCAGCAGCATTGTCTGCAGTAGTAAAAAGAGGTGAGGTATTGAAAGGAGGTGTGGTTGAAAAAAAAACAGGGTCTGCCACATTTAAATGGTCCCCATCAACCCTAAAGCTAGGCCTAGTATTAAAAGATGCACCATATTCCTCCATATCCCCATGACTAACATTTTCTAATAACATGGGGCCCATAATTGGCTCATCAACTAAATGGTTGACAAATACCTCCATTTCATGCCCCTCTTCCAAGGAAAACGTCATGTCTAAAATATTCATATCAATATCAACATCTACCAAAATGCCACTGTTAGGTGGTTTAATACTAAAGGTGCAGTTTGTGCTATATCCCAATTTTTTAATATAGTCTCTTAACTCAAAATATGACATCTTATCTACATCAACATCCAAAAATTTTATAATTTTCCCACCATTATAAACTGGTTCCCCACTACTTAAACCTAATACCCCACCATGATACCATCTTAGAATAATCAAAGTAAAATTATTCATGTCTTACCTGATGACAATAAAGAAGCAAATATGACATAGTAGCAAAGGAGAAATATTATGGAAAAAGAAAAAAATGATTTCATGAAAAATCGTTATAATATGGTACAAATTGAACAACTACACAACAAGATATTAAAATGTACATGCTATTATACACAATTGTTTTCTTAATTTTTCAGATTAACAGTAAATTGTAGAAGAGCCCGCCCTAATTTTTAATCACCTGACTTTAACAATCAACAAAAATCCTAATTAGATGTAATTATGAACGTAATATGGTGTTAATCGAATATTTAGACAACATACTATCAAAACACACAACTTAATTTCACTCAATCAATTTCGAATTTTGGGGGTTAGCAGTAAACCCTAATTAACATTAAATCAGTTTAGGGAAAAAAACACTCACCTCAACAAGATATTAACATGCACATGCTATTACACACAATTGATTTATTAATTTTTAAATTAACAATAAATCGTAGAAAAGTCATAATTTTAATCACCCGACTTTAATAATCAACAAAAATCCTAATTAGATGTAATTACGAATGTAATATGGTGTTAATCGAACACTTAGACAACATAATAGCAAGACGCACAACTTAATTTCACTCAATTAATTTCTTAATTTTGTGGGTTAGTAGTAAACCCTAATTAAAATTAAATCAGTTTAGGAAAAAAAAGACTCACCTTACTAAATTAAAACAACAACAAGATGATTTATGTTTGAAAATCCACAACCAAAATATTAGATTACCACAAAAAAAGAGGAAATCGCGAAGTGAGGAGAGAGGAGAGAGGAAGATGTAAAGATTTTTCAAAAGTTTTTTTTTCTGAGAAAATGAACTATTTCATTTAGGAGGGAATTGAAAAAGTAGGAGTGGGCCCAAGTGCATGTATACACGGATGTCTTATTATTTGATTTATGTTGACAGATCAGCAATTGGGGGGAGGGGGGAGGGGTTACTAAATATAGTAAAAAAATATTTAGGGGGGTAATAGGACTTCCCTGAAGATTGAGTGTGTAATTGAAATTTCGACTAAAGGTTGGGGGTGGGGGTAATAGACCATTTTTTCTTTCTTTTTTTAAGTTAAACACTGTGGTTGATTGGGATAATTAAGGTGGTTCACAGTGGGGGGATATAACATAAATGGTTACTTCAGTGGCCCTATAAGGGTAAAAAACGAGATAAAACTAGCTACTTGTTATCTTCAATGCCCCTCCTCGACTAGGTTGTTCCTACCCCCTCCTTTACTTTTAACTTTATTGGACAAAGAAAAGCATTTTTGTATGTGTGTACTATCATGCCAGAGTTTATGTCTTTGCTGGTTCATATTGTTATTATGTGCTTGTTTGTGATCTTGAAAATTGAGTAATAATTTGGTTGGAACGAAAAGCAACTCTATATTCACGAGTTGTCAACCTTTTGAATTGAAATTTATAGCTTTTTCTTTTATCGCCTTCGCTCAATAAAAGATGTAGTATGACTGTTGACGCGATATGCAAGTTAGTTAGCACGACTGGTGACCAATGCAAGTATTTGGTTATATTAGGGAATCATTTGGACAAGGTACTTATCCAGAATGAAACCTTGTGATTTTGATTTTAGGTGAAGGGCGTGTATTACTGATACTTCATTTTAGGGCGAGATAAGCATCTATTATCCTCCCAAACTATGGCCAAAGTTGTTACGACACACTTTAACTTCACAGGAGTCCTATTACCTCCTGAATTCAATTTTAGCGTATTTTTGTCACCCTTTTGTACTGACGTGGCATCATTATTACATTAAATGGAGCACGCATCAAAGGTGCCATGTTAGCTAAAATAATTGACAAAAGGTGACCCGCTAGCTAAAAAGGTTGACAAAATACGCTAAAATTGAGTTCATGAGCAATAGAACCCTAGTGAAGTTGGAGTGTGTCGTAGCAAATTTGGTCATAGTT
>NW_025866688.1:0-5860 GCF_002878395.1 Capsicum annuum
ACTTTTATGCTATACCCTAAAACTTAGCTGTTTACCTAGAGCTGTGGTAGTTATAGAACAATCTCAGTAGTGTAAAAAATAGTAGCCTCAGTAATTAGTCACAGTTATAGTTTAGTATTCAGTTCAGACCTCAGTAAATCTACCTAGTCAACAAAACTTTGTAGTATTCCATAGTTAACAAAATTCAGTAGTACTCCGTTAGTTAATGGAACTCAGTGAACTCAGTTCAGTTTAGTTATACAGTACGATTAGTAATAGTTCAGTCCAGCCTAGTACAGTTTAGAAATCAATCCAATGTCTATTCAGTTGGGAGTAGGATTTAGCACCGAGTAAACCTAGGGATGAGGCATTCCTGCCAGCAAAGGGTTTGACCCTTAGTAGCAGTCCCTGTGTTACAAAACTATGTAGTTAGTGTAGATTGAGATATCTTCCTGCCAGATTAGGGTTGATACATCTCATACGAGTTTTTTTTGCCAGTGAGGGTTGATGAAAGAGCTTCCTGCCAGAGAGGGTTAACTCACAGCTTGTCTTTATCCATAGCACAATACTGATACCCTTCCAACTGGGGTTACAGGTTGGACCCCAATCTATTCAGAAAGAGGCATGCTAGTTAGATGATTTCCTCCCATAGTCTCAGTTTCAGTTTCAGCCTTAGTATAGAACTCAGTTTAGTTCTACAGAATCAGGACTGTCATATACAGTTACTCAGTTCAGTATGGAACTCAACACAGTTCCATAAAATTAGGACTGTTAGATATAGTCATTAAACTATAAGTTATATAGTATCATTAAACTCATATATCAGTAAATCAGTAATTCAGAACTCTGTATCCAGTGTTATCCTGATCTTAGTTACAGTTTATGTATTCATGCATATACTCTTATTCAATTATACTCATGTGATTCAATCAGTATTGTTCATGCATATGAACTCATGCATCTCAGCCTACCTCACTTAGCATACCAGTACAGTCAAAGTACTGATGTATACCTTTCTTTTGCGCTATGATGTCTTATATCGTAGGTTCAGTCGCACGGGCACCCGACCATACTTAGCAACCCAATCCATCAGCAGTAAAGTAGCGGTAAGTCCTCATTATTTGAAGATAGATTTATTATTCCAGTATTTCAGTACTTAGTTTATTTCAGTATCGTAGTTAGTTGGGGACTTGTCCCATCAACTCCTTGTTCAGACAGTAGAGGCTTTTCAGACTAAAGTATTTATAGACAAATGTTAAGTTTCGGTATTGATGTATCGTACTCAGTATTTATTTCAGATTTCCACATAATTATAGTATTACTATTTAGTTATTGAAGTAGGTACCAGTTATGGGTTAGTTATGGTCCCTCGGGATTATGAGCAACATGTAATATCTGGGTTACAGACTCGGGGGGTTATAATACAAGTCTTTAAAAATGAATATCCTTGTATTAATGTCCTAAGAAATTGGGAAGGAATAGTGGAGTGCTGCAAAATAATAGACCTAGACTCTATTTTTATGCAATGAAATAAGAAAATCATAAGTTGAAAGGATAAAATGCAATATGGATGGAGAAAGAGAGGCTACCCTAGGGAGTGTTCATATAGTTTTTATCTTAGGTATTATCTAGGAAATCATCTGTATGCAGAAGCACAGGTAATATGATATGGAATCAACATAGAAGCAGAGACATTTTCTATTTTAAAAGTACCCAATTATTGTAAAATAAAGAACATCAATAGTGTAACTGTGGAATCAGATTCACAGATGCTAACAAAGATGATATAAAGTAAATGAAGGTCTCATGAGACAAATAGAGATAATAGAGGAGATTTAGGAACTTTTATTACTAATGTAGTAAAACATCAATCATATCTTCAGAGAGGCAAATCAATTAGCAGATAGAATAAAAAAAGGCATATAATCAATAAAAGGTAGTACAGTATCATACATTCAATCAATTATCAATTGAGTGCAGGAGAATATTAAATACAAATAAGGCATAAACAAACACTAAGAATCAAAGCAAGAAGGATAAGGGTTGAGGAGTATTAACATGAGCAAACATAATTATGGAAATAACATTATCAATAGATCTCACAAATATGGTATTTATAGAGATAGTTTTTGCACAACAGGACTTACATATCTGTGTGTATTAAGATATGCAACCTAAACTATGTTAGCTTACAAAAAAATTCACTAGCAAAAAGTGAGGACTTTGAAATTAGATGAAAAATAGTAGATCTGTCGCTGAGACAAAACCTTGCAAAAAAGGATATCAGGAGCATCTTGATAATTCCTCTACTGCTTTAGCTGGAGAAAACAAAGTTCGATCAAAGAAAATAAAAATAAATGAAAGACACAGTGATTAGAGACTTAAAAAAAGTTGTTGTCAAAGTACACAAGACTTGACACCTCTATCGAATTCACCATAGAATTTATTGTGTCCACCAGAATGCATCTCTACAAGAGCAGAGGAAGGGATTACATAACATAAAGAAAAGGAGGAGAAGAGAAGAAAGAAGAAGAGATTTGCTTCTGCAAGTTGAGAAAAAGAGACGTTGAAACGTCATCAAGATGAAATTGTTCATGATCCATAACTAGATGTGTGCATCGATCGGTTCGGTTTGATTTTATATATTATCAATTTTATTTATAAATTATTAATTTTTAAATATGCTAAATCAATAACTAAATTAATAAGATATTCTCTATCGATATTTGGTTCATCGATTTTTAGTATTTAATGATTTTATTTCTGATTTAATCGATAAAAATTACTCATAAAATAAAAATAGCAGGAACCAATATGAAAAGAAACTGAATCTTAGTTCCAGCCAAAATCCTATATGATGTGTTCTAATTTACAAGAATCTTCAAGCTTGATTAGGTTTCAGGAAATAGAACAGATTAGTAGAAATATATATATATATATATATATATATATATATATATATATATATATATATATATTTCTACTAATCTGTTCTATTTCCTGAAACCTAATCAAGCTTGAAGATTCTTGTAAATTAGAACACATCATATAGGATTTTGGCTGGAACTAAGATTCAGTTTCTTTTCATATTGGTTCCTGCTATTTTTATTTTATGAGTAATTTTTATCGATTAAATCAGAAATAAAATCATTAAATACTAAAAATCGATGAACCAAATATCGATAGAGAATATCTTATTAATTTAGTTATTGATTTAGCATATTTAAAAATTAATAATTTATAAATAAAATTGATAATATATAAAATCAAACCGAACCGATCGATGCACACATCTAGT
This sequence comes from Capsicum annuum, assembly GCF_002878395.1. Taxonomy (NCBI): domain Eukaryota; kingdom Viridiplantae; phylum Streptophyta; class Magnoliopsida; order Solanales; family Solanaceae; genus Capsicum; species Capsicum annuum. The sequence goes on from NW_025866688.1 coordinate 3,278, forward strand.
TATGGATCATGAACAATTTCATCTTGATGACGTTTCAACGTCTCTTTTTCTCAACTTGCAGAAGCAAATCTCTTCTTCTTTCTTCTCTTCTCCTCCTTTTCTTTATGTTATGTAATCCCTTCCTCTGCTCTTGTAGAGATGCATTCTGGTGGACACAATAAATTCTATGGTGAATTCGATAGAGGTGTCAAGTCTTGTGTACTTTGACAACAACTTTTTTTAAGTCTCTAATCACTGTGTCTTTCATTTATTTTTATTTTCTTTGATCGAACTTTGTTTTCTCCAGCTAAAGCAGTAGAGGAATTATCAAGATGCTCCTGATATCCTTTTTTGCAAGGTTTTGTCTCAGCGACAGATCTACTATTTTTCATCTAATTTCAAAGTCCTCACTTTTTGCTAGTGAATTTTTTTGTAAGCTAACATAGTTTAGGTTGCATATCTTAATACACACAGATATGTAAGTCCTGTTGTGCAAAAACTATCTCTATAAATACCATATTTGTGAGATCTATTGATAATGTTATTTCCATAATTATGTTTGCTCATGTTAATACTCCTCAACCCTTATCCTTCTTGCTTTGATTCTTAGTGTTTGTTTATGCCTTATTTGTATTTAATATTCTCCTGCACTCAATTGATAATTGATTGAATGTATGATACTGTACTACCTTTTATTGATTATATGCCTTTTTTTATTCTATCTGCTAATTGATTTGCCTCTCTGAAGATATGATTGATGTTTTACTACATTAGTAATAAAAGTTCCTAAATCTCCTCTATTATCTCTATTTGTCTCATGAGACCTTCATTTACTTTATATCATCTTTGTTAGCATCTGTGAATCTGATTCCACAGTTACACTATTGATGTTCTTTATTTTACAATAATTGGGTACTTTTAAAATAGAAAATGTCTCTGCTTCTATGTTGATTCCATATCATATTACCTGTGCTTCTGCATACAGATGATTTCCTAGATAATACCTAAGATAAAAACTATATGAACACTCCCTAGGGTAGCCTCTCTTTCTCCATCCATATTGCATTTTATCCTTTCAACTTATGATTTTCTTATTTCATTGCATAAAAATAGAGTCTAGGTCTATTATTTTGCAGCACTCCACTATTCCTTCCCAATTTCTTAGGACATTAATACAAGGATATTCATTTTTAAAGACTTGTATTATAACCCCCCGAGTCTGTAACCCAGATATTACATGTTGCTCATAATCCCGAGGGACCATAACTAACCCATAACTGGTACCTACTTCAATAACTAAATAGTAATACTATAATTATGTGGAAATCTGAAATAAATACTGAGTACGATACATCAATACCGAAACTTAACATTTGTCTATAAATACTTTAGTCTGAAAAGCCTCTACTGTCTGAACAAGGAGTTGATGGGACAAGTCCCCAACTAACTACGATACTGAAATAAACTAAGTACTGAAATACTGGAATAATAAATCTATCTTCAAATAATGAGGACTTACCGCTACTTTACTGCTGATGGATTGGGTTGCTAAGTATGGTCGGGTGCCCGTGCGACTGAACCTACGATATAAGACATCATAGCGCAAAAGAAAGGTATACATCAGTACTTTGACTGTACTGGTATGCTAAGTGAGGTAGGCTGAGATGCATGAGTTCATATGCATGAACAATACTGATTGAATCACATGAGTATAATTGAATAAGAGTATATGCATGAATACATAAACTGTAACTAAGATCAGGATAACACTGGATACAGAGTTCTGAATTACTGATTTACTGATATATGAGTTTAATGATACTATATAACTTATAGTTTAATGACTATATCTAACAGTCCTAATTTTATGGAACTGTGTTGAGTTCCATACTGAACTGAGTAACTGTATATGACAGTCCTGATTCTGTAGAACTAAACTGAGTTCTATACTAAGGCTGAAACTGAAACTGAGACTATGGGAGGAAATCATCTAACTAGCATGCCTCTTTCTGAATAGATTGGGGTCCAACCTGTAACCCCAGTTGGAAGGGTATCAGTATTGTGCTATGGATAAAGACAAGCTGTGAGTTAACCCTCTCTGGCAGGAAGCTCTTTCATCAACCCTCACTGGCAAAAAAAACTCGTATGAGATGTATCAACCCTAATCTGGCAGGAAGATATCTCAATCTACACTAACTACATAGTTTTGTAACACAGGGACTGCTACTAAGGGTCAAACCCTTTGCTGGCAGGAATGCCTCATCCCTAGGTTTACTCGGTGCTAAATCCTACTCCCAACTGAATAGACATTGGATTGATTTCTAAACTGTACTAGGCTGGACTGAACTATTACTAATCGTACTGTATAACTAAACTGAACTGAGTTCACTGAGTTCCATTAACTAACGGAGTACTACTGAATTTTGTTAACTATGGAATACTACAAAGTTTTGTTGACTAGGTAGATTTACTGAGGTCTGAACTGAATACTAAACTATAACTGTGACTAATTACTGAGGCTACTATTTTTTACACTACTGAGATTGTTCTATAACTACCACAGCTCTAGGTAAACAGCTAAGTTTTAGGGTATAGCATAAAAGT
>NW_025866689.1:0-1681 GCF_002878395.1 Capsicum annuum
GGGGTGTGTGTCGCCTAACAATCGCAAATGTTCACTGGAAAGAGATTTTCATAGGCAGTGCGACGCAAACCATAAAGTTTTCCAACGGGAGTGCGATGCAAGCCATAAAGTTTGTCATAGCTTGTGCGACGCAAACCCTATGGCACAACGACCTGGACATTTTATTTTTGAGGTATTTCGGGGGAAACTAAGTCATTTGACACCCCTAAACCATCCCTAATCATCCTTAAACAAAATTAGGCTTATTAGTAAGGTTTTAACTCCCTTAATATCCCTATTTTATCTTTCAATAACACAAGAGGAGAAAACAACTAGGGTTTGGGCAATCAAGCTTAAAGGTCCAATCTTTTCAAAATTTCTTCATAAATTCTTCGCAACTAAGGTACGTGGGTGATACCAAATGGTATCTACAAGAGCACTAAATAGTCCACAAACTCACAAAAATAGTCCACACGTACAAGACATCAAACGAAAACAACAAACACACAAACTTGAAAGATAAGGAGATAGATAACTTGACACAAATAGAATATAAAATGTAGCAACTAAAGAGTGTATCAAACTCTAAAACCTCTACAAATCACATTTACAAGAACCAATTTCTTATGGGAACACAAGAGGAACTCAGTTCACTTAAGCACTCTCGTTTCTAACCATCTCACAACACAAGTGGAACCTTTCACCTGTGAAGCTTAAAATATTTGGTGGTCTACTCTCTTCTTGAGAGAAAATATGGTGTTCAATGTTACAAAGTGATTTTAAAATGAGCTAACTAAGGAACAAATCTAAAGAAACACCTTAAATAGTCTTTACAAAAAGATAGCAAAAGGACCCCTTTGCCCTTAATGAAGGGGTGGCAGGTGTGGACTATTTGGGGCAGCCTTGGGGTGTATTTTGAGCACCTAAGGTCAAACCCCACATGTCAGTACGTACACTCCCTTGGGTGAGTTTGCAACAAGCTCAACCGCGTCCATTTTCATAAACACACCTTAAAGTCTTTGTAGTTCACAAGCTTGACTTCTAGTAAATGGTCTCAAGCTCGTGACACCCGTATCATCCTCTCCCTCTTGAGAGGAGTTTGACCTCAAACTTATGGGTTCTTCATCTTCAATAGTATCAATCCGTGAGAGATCACACATGTTGAACGTGTTATGCACTTGGTATTCCGGTGGCAAATCGATTTTGTAAGCATTATCATTGATTTTTTCAAGAACTTAGAATTGGCCGTCACCTCTTAATAGAAATATTCCCTTTATTTGGTGAGGAAACCAATCTTTTCGTAGGTTTAACCACACCCAATCTCCCGGCTCAAGCACAAGACGTCTTCTCCCTTTGTTGACTCATTTGGCCACCGCTTGTTTCTTCTTCTCAAGCCGCAACCTCACCTTCTTATGCAAGGTTTTAATGGATTCAGCCCTCTTGTTTCCATCTAAGCTAACAACAACATCACTTTGAAAAGGAGTTAGATCTAAGAGGGTTAGGGGATTGAAGCTGAGGAAACATTCAAGGGCGTGATGCCCGTACTCGAATGGATCACCCGATTGTAAGCAAATTCTATAAGAACTAGGTGATCTTCCTAAGATGTCAACTTACCTTTAACCATGGATAGACACATTCAAAGGGCGTGATGCTCGTACTCAAATGGATCACCCGATTGTAATCAAATTCTATGAGAGGTAGG
>NW_025866690.1:0-12021 GCF_002878395.1 Capsicum annuum
CCAAGGAGAGTTTAGGCCTCGATTTTCTAATAGACCACCTGGGCTATTATATTCTTGTTCTACAACTCGTGCTCCATCGTGGTTTCAAGGTCCAAGGCTAATCAATTTGGGCAAAGAAGTGAGAGTCAGAGTTCATAAAAAGTGGGGTATCAAGAGCAAAAGAGTATGATCCAATTAAGGCCTCCTCAGTAGCCTTGTAAAAATATGGAAAACTTTATTTAGGTGCATGTCAGTTTGGGATAGATACTTGCTTTTGGTGTGGTATATCGGGACATATGATGTGAGAATGCCCACAAAGGGGTATGAGTGGTATGGCACGACCTATTGGATCAGCCATTGCATTATCATCATCAGTGCCTTCTTTAGGTAGGCATTTACAGCCAATAGGTCATGATAGAGGTGTCAAAGGAGCAGCTAGTTCTAGTGGAGTTCAGAATTGTTTATATGCTCTAGCGGATCTACAAAATTTAGAGGCTTCTTTAGATATGGTTATAGGTATATTGTCCCTCTTTTCACATAATGTATATGCATTAGTTGATCCGGGTTCTACATTATCATATGTCACTCATTGGTTGCTGAAAAGTTTAAAAGAACACCAGAATTACTAGTTAAGCCATTTCAAGTATCTACACCGGTTGGTGAATCTATTATAGAATGGAGAGTGTATCAAAATTGTATAATAACTATTTGTGGTCGTGATACAATGGATAATCTTGTTGAGTTAGAAATGGTAGATTTTGATGTTATAATGGGTATGGACTAGTTGGCTTCTTGCTGTGCCATAGTAGATTGCCGAACTAAGAGGGTGTATTTCCAGTTTCCAAGAGAGGCAGTCCTTAAATGGAGGGGTAATATTGGTATGCCAAGAGGTAAATTTATTTCTTATTTTATGTCAAAAAGGATGATTTCCAAGGGTTACATATATCAACTAGTTAGAATGAAGGATACAGATGCGGAGTCACCAACTCTTCAAACTATTCCGGTGGTAAATGAATTTACCGATGTATTTCCTAAAGATCTTTTAGGATTGCCTCCAGAATGAGAAGTAGAGTTTGGTATTGATGTGATTCCAGGTACTCAACCAATCTTAATTCCCCCATATAGAATGGCCCCGACAGAATTATGAGAGTTTAAAGAGCAAGTAAAAGACTTACTAGAGAAAGGATTTATAAGTCCTAGTATGTCCCCTTAGGGCGCACCAGTGTTATTTGTGCGTAAGAAAAATGGTTCATTGAGAAAGTGTATTGACTACCGGCAACTGAATAATGTGATTATTAAGAATAACTACCCCCTTCTAAGAATTAGTGATTTATTTGATCAGTTACAAGGCACCAAGTGTTTCGCAAAGATTTATTTGAGGCCGGGTTACCACCAAGTAAGGTTCAAAGAGAATTATATACCCAAGACAACTTTTAGAACATGGTATAGTCATTATGAGTTTCTAGTCATGTACTTTGGGTTAACTAATGCCCCACAACTTTTATGGATTTGATGAATAGGGTGTTCAAGCCATTCTTTGATGTGTTCGTGATAGTGTTTATAGATGATATTCTAGTTTATTCGAGATCAAAAGAGGACCGTGCCAGTCATTTATGACAGGTGTTACAGATTCGTCATGATCGCACATTATATGGAAAGTTATCTAAGTATGAGTTTTGGTTAAAATTTGTGGTATTCTTAGGTCATATTGTATATAATAAAGGAATAAAGATTGATACTCCAAAGATAGAAGTTGTAAAGGACTGACCAATACCTATAACACCTACGAAGATTCATAGTTTCCTTGGGTTGGTAGGTTATTATAGGAGGTTTGTTGAAGGGTTTTCTTCAATTTCTGAACCATTAACAAATCTTACACACAAAGCATCCAAGTTTCAATGGAATGATGAATGTGAAAGGAGTTTCCAAGATTTGAAGAATAAGTTGACTTCTACACCCGTATTGGTACTTCCAGAAGGCACAGAAGGGTATGCAGTTTATTGTGATTCTTCGAGAATTGATTTAGGGTGTGTGTTGATGCATCATGGTAAAGTAATAGCATATGCCTCAAGACAATTGCAGCCATATAAGAAAAATTATTCTACACATGATCTTGAGCTAGCAGTTATTATATTTGCTTTAAAGATATAGCACCATTACTTGTGTGGGATTCATGTAGAAATATATACTGGCCATAAGAGTTTGCAATATATCTTTAGCCAGAAGGACCTAAATTTGAGGTAACAAAGGTGGCTTGAACTATTAAAAGACTATGATATTGATATCTTGTATCATCTGGGGAAAACAAATATGGTAGCTGATGCGTTAATTCATAAGACTATGGTGGGAACTTATGGCCAGCCTATGGAACAACAAGGGATGATTAAAGATCAACACCAACTAGCCAATTTGGGGGTTCGCCTTCTTGACACTCCAGATGAGGGGCTAATTGTGCATAATGTGGTAGACTCTTCATTAGTAACCAAAGTGAAAGAGAAGCAATATGCAGATCCTATTCCATTATAGCTTAATAAGAATGTACAATGTGGTATGACAAAGGCATTTGAGCTTATACAAGAAGGAGTACTTCAGTATCAAGATAGATTATGCATACCTAATGTAGATGGGATAAGAAAGAGGATTATGATAGAGGCATGTCATTCAAGGTATTCCATATATCTGAGGTCAACTAAAATGTATCATGATTTGAAAGGAGTGTATTGGTGGGGTGACATGAGGAAGAACATTACAAAATTTGTAGCTGAGTGTCCAAATTATCAAAGAGTTAAAGCAGAGCACCAAAAGTCTGGGGTTATATGCAATGTATAGATCTTCCAATCTGTAAGTGGGACATGATCAATATGGATTTCATCATTAGTTTTCCTTGCACATATCGAAGGTTCAATTCCATATGGGTAATAGTTGATAGGCTTACAAAATCAGCACACTTCCTACTGGTTAAGACCACTTTCATATTTGAAAAGTATGCGAAATTATATATCAAAGAGATAGTTCGTCCACACGGAGTTCCAGGCTCTATTTTATTAGAGAGGGAAGCTCAATTTACTGTAAATTTTTGAAAGTCCTTTTAGAGAAATTTGGGAACACAAGTGAATCTAAGTACAAATTTCCACCCTCAAACAGATGGATAAGCAAAACGTACCATCCAAACACTTGAAGATATGCTACGAGTTCATGTCTTAGAATTTAAAGGTAGTTGGTATGATCATGTACCTTTTATCGAGTTCGCTTACAAAATAGCTATCATTTAAGTATCAAAATGACACCATATGAAGCTTTGTATGAAAAAAACATATAGATCACCAATTGGATAGTTTGAAGTGGGTGAAGCTGCCTTGTTGGGGCCAGATCTTGTTTATCAAGCTATGGAGAATGTTAAGGTGATTTAGCAGCGGCTGGAGACAGCCCAAAGTTGACACAAATAATATACGAATATTAAAAGAAGGGGGCTTGAGTTTGCTATCGATGATTGGGTATTCTTGAAGGTATCACCAATGAAAGGGGTAATGAGATTTGGTAAGAAAGAAAAACTAAGTCCATGTTATATAGGACTATATAAGATGATTCAAAGGTTTGGCCAAGTCGTACATAAGTTAGAGCTACCCGAAGAGCTCGCAACAGTCCACCTAGTGTTTCATATCTCAATACTTCGAAAGTATATCAGAGATCAATCTCATATTACTCCTACCAAAGATGTACAAGTTAGAAAGATCTCACCTATAAAGAAATACCTATTGCCATTCTAGATCGACAAGTTCAGAAGTTAAGAAATAAGGAAATAACTTTTGTAAAAGTACTTTAGAGGCACCAACAAGTAGAAGAGATCACATGAGTAACTGAAGAAACGATGAAATCCAAGAACCCACATTTATTTAAATACAAAGAGAAAGTCCAAGATGCTGAATTAGAGCAATAACAAGTAAGAATAATATATAAGAACCGTGTGATAACAGGAATATTAACCTTAGGCTTGAACTTATTTAGGTTGGACAGTTATGCTAACATTAAAGGACGAATGTTCCTATGAGAGGAGGATGTAACACCCTGTATTTTGTATGTTCTAGTTCTATTTATATAGAACTTCGTTTATCCTTGTGTATATGTAATGGGAAAGATTTGTTATCCGAGTATTGATGGTATAGATGGAGTTCTAGATACTGCCCATACGTTTTAGTGTGACATAACCAAGTTAACATTGATACAACTATTTAAACTTAGGATCGTAAGCTAGTATTTGAATCTAAAATTTGAAGTGACCAAGTGTATAAGTTGCAAGTTAGATTAAAAGGGTTAAGGACTGACAATGGAATAAAATATTGAGTTGCTTGCTTGACTTAATTAAGCTAGTAGGTGAGTCATCTACTTGAGCTATATGGTCCAAGCTAATGGACCCAAGGCTATGAATCAGATTTGGTCCTATGTTAATGTACTCATTTGGGCCTAACTTAAATAAAAGAAAAGAAAATGAAGAAATGGACCAACACTTAAATCTGCCAAAGTCCCAAGTTAATTGAGCCCAAATAAGAATTTAAGCAAGTAGGTGCATCACCTACTTTGACCTTTTTAGAAGCTTGATCTCTTTAAGTTGGTGAATCACCTACTTGGATCTATTTGACCAATTTTGACATCCAAAATATGGCTAAATAGATGTCCAAAAATACGGCCTTTATAAAGTGAAGTTACTGGTCATTTCCTTTAATTCTAAATCACAAAATTTCCTATTTTATAAAGTTCTCCCAACTACTCTCTAAAACATCTAGGAGAAGCCCTAATTTTCCTTCTAGGGTTCTTGAAGAAACCCTCACCTAGGTAAGTAAAAACAATTATGGTTTAGCTTAATTCTCCCATAGAAGATTAGGAAAACATGCTATTCATGCTTAATTATAAGTCCATGGCAGTATATAAAGTAAGATAAATGCTCACTTTTTCTTTGGTATTAAGAGACTTCTCTTTTCTTCTTTGATTTAAAGTTTGAAGGAAAGTACAAGTTCTTGAAGAGTTTGAATTTGAAGGATAAGTTACAGAAAATTTAGGTAAGGCGACTGTTCTATTTTGTCCTCTTTATATAAGAATTGGGGAAAGAATTATGTATGTGTTGTTTGTGAGAAATCAATGGATGATGAGTTCTATATTTGATTGCTACAATAAAAGGGACTTGGGGCTATTTTGTGGAATGTTTTGTGTGTATATGTTGGGGGCTGCTAGGTTGATGTTTGGGAAAAGTGTGATTAGTTCGTATTGAAATGTAGAAGAAAGGTGTTGTGAGACACCACAAAATTAATTATTGTATATGTATATTGCCCATGTTGTTTTGTGTATCGTTTTGAATGTGCAATGAAGCCAAAGTTGTTTCGGGGGATTGTATAAGAATATCAATGATATGTGGGTGTAATTGGAGGAGAAAAGGGTTAAAATAACACCCATGATTGATAAACTAAGGGCTTGCTTCTCGGTTATTGTTTGGGTAAAGATAAGTAGCCCAATGTCACAACCCGAACCGAGGCCCTGGCCGTGACGAGCAATCTGAACCATGAAGACCCAGCCACCCATCTAACTTGTAATCACATACACCATTTATATACAGAAAAGAAATGCAAAAATATAACTGAATATGGGATTAGGGTCATGCTCTGAAATCAACAAAATGTTAAAGACTGCAATTCAACAACATCTAAAATAATATCTGACTCCGTCTGCGAAACCTCTACTATATATGAAACAAAGATGTCTGAAAACTGGGACAAGGCCCCCAGTAGACCAAAACCATAAATAAATGTGTGAAATTTAAATAGGCCTTCTGAAACATAGAAGGCTCACCAACTGAACTCTGCACTTGTGTCTAGAAAGATCTACTGCTTAGCCGGACCACTAGTTTGAGCCTCAGACCCTGAGAGGTAGGGAGTCAATATAGTTGTACTGGTATGCAGAGCAAACCCAAAATAATATTTGATATGAGAGTAATTTAAAAATGGTTCATAAATATGTTACATAGTAAAAGTCACATGGGCGTGGTTAAAAAACTCTATAAAACCATTTGAACTCTGTGACATACTCTTTGTTTTACTTCTGCGCTAGGTGGTATACCCGGCAATTCTATAATTCCATGAGCTATATGGAATTTGCCCTTAACTCGGCAGCCAAGCCCTCCAACCGAAGTTTGCCGCAAGGGTTGGAGTCGTTGAATCTCTACTAGGCCACAGAGCCATCGCCAGCGTACAAAGTGACATACCCGTATCGGCAAAACATGGTTTTACGCTATGAGTCGATTGACTCGTTCCTTCTTCAGGTAACCACCTAACCTTATTTAGACCTATTTTTAATTCTTTATAACATGCAAACTTTGAAAATCAAACTCTGAAGACTTTAGTTCTGTTACGACATAAATTTACATGGTATCGTCATACCATTGACTTGCAAGTCACATTCTTTGAGCCATTTATAACAAATTATGTCTATATTCTCAAATTGATGTTACTCTTAACTTTCGCTAACCATTATAGCCATCAGTCTACAACCCCCACTCCCATAAGTGTACGCTTTCACACTCCTTATCACCAAGGGATATCAATATGTACATGAATACAACTCCTCTCAATAATTTAACATCAAGGCACTAAATTCCTTTTGGGACATTCCCTCCCTCGGGGATACTAATCAACTTTCTCTAACCCCAAAGTCATCAACTCATGACTAACATCATTATGTACATGGACATCCCTGCTTCTAATAATTAATACTCTATCTTCAACTCCTTAGAATACTCACATTACACCTCTAATCACATAACTTACAACTTAACTTTGCAAAACCATACCCAAGGATCATATTACCTACCAATATTTCCTCAATTCAACTCTAACCAATACCGTACAACAACTCACTAGACTCTTCCATACTATAATTTAGAACATAACCCAGGTATGTAAAACACATATACACATAAAAGCTAAACTTCCCCTTTCTAAGTAATCTCTAAAGTCATTGATTTCCAAGAACGCTACTCTTAACTTTTGATATCTTCTACTGTCATCAACCTACAATATGCAGTATCATGAGCATACACTTTCTCACTTCTAATCATATAAAACTCCACTCTCCACTACTTAACCTTCTAACATATGATCGTTAATCACATAATTCATACCATAAAATCTTACCTAATGTTATACTACCAGGGGGCAACTTATTCTTATATACTTACGCCCTTATCCACTTAATGACTCACCCACAAGTCATCATTTTAACACTCAAATCTCATATGCACATATACCTCACAATAACCACTTAAACCTTTCATCAATTATCAACCTAGGCTCTTTCACAAATCACTTCAAGCCTACTAATTCATCCCTATAAAACATACTTCATTAATCTTAAGCTACTATTCTTACCACCACATTCTACATCTCGAATCCAATCCTATAGTCTAGCATAAATCATCTACCACTAATAAAGCAAAGCATGCAACATAATGTACCAGTCCATCAAATTGGGAAAACAACTCCAAATACTCATTTCATTTAACTACTACCTACAATCACAATCCCCTCATGACATCACTATTATAGCTCAAAATCCACTTCATACCTTCTCACATGAAGTACTAGTTTACAACCACTAAAGGAAAGAAGGTCAAGAGGTAAAGTCATATAATAGACATGGTCAACTTTAATCTTATATAATAACCCACCTTACATACAATTTTCACTTGAAAGTTATAGAATAAGACATCAAGAAACACTAGCCCACCAAATCTCATAACAATAATATTTGGCCATAATCATATGGCCTATCTTATTTACAATCCATTAACGCATCCTCCTTCTACACATCATTAGTATTTACCTATCTATACACTTAAACTTCTTTCATAGCTCTATAAGTTTCAACTAAACTCCCTCTTGCAACCTTAGGGAACCCTAAATTAATAACACTCATCCACTAAGTACTTTCATAATAACCTATACCTTTCTAGCACAACATACACCATCAACAACTCTTTTCATACTTCAAGCAAACAACAATTTACCTTAACTAATAACTCCTTCTCCACCTTCTACTAACCTAACACATAAGGATATATCACTTCATTACTGACTCCATTATATGCAAAAAAAATAATTCAGCTACATATATTCAATAAATTGCCCTTACCACTTTTTTTGTCACTACACCTCTAAATCCCCAGTTCCAATCAACACAAGAACAACAAGATGAATAACAATTTTCTAGTGAATCGAAATAGGGCTCACACGGCTTCACCAGACTTGATTTTTGTGTTTTAAACCAAAAAATAAAATGAATAACAAAGAAACTATGCTAGTGAATCGAAAGAGCCCCACACGGCTATGCTAGTGAATCGAAAGAGCCCCACATGGCTTCACTAAACTTTTAGTTTCAATAACACAATGATAAAAAGATCACAAGATATGGAAATTTGACACACAATATTTAATGACTGAAGAATACATATCTTACTCTTATCTTAACTGAATGCCTCATAAGAGCGAGGACACAACTTTAAACTTGAGGGACTTATGACATACTAGGGAGCTCCTCACAAGCCCTTTGTGTGACTTCTAAAATTTCTGCTAGTAAATCTGAGAGCATTATCTGGGAACACCAGAGCAAGGAAAGAATTAGGATAACTTTTCTTTCATATGGGCGACAACATAATATGAATTAGAGTATAAAAGAGGAACATTCTGACTCTAAAGCACGAACTAGAACATGAAGAAAGAGAGACATTCCTAAATGCCTTGTAGCCCCCTGCTTATAAGTGTCGCGCGCTACACACCCATAAATAAGACTCTACCCGATGTAATTTTATAGACACCCTGGGACCATGAACCATGCTCTGATACCAAGTTTGTCACGACCCGAACCAAGGCCTTAGCCATGACGAGCAATCTGAATCATGAAGGCCCAAATACCCATCTAACTTATAATCATATACACCATTCATATACAAAAAAGAAATATGGAAATATGACTGAGTATGGGATCATGGTCATTCTCTAAAATCAACAAAATGCTGAAGACTATAATTCAACAACATCTGAAATAATATCTGACTCTATCTGCAAAAACTCTACTACATATGAAACAAAGATGTCTAAAAACTGGGACAAGGCCCTCAGTAGACCAAAACCATCAATAAATGTCTGAAATTTAAACAGGCCTTCTGAAACATAGAAGGCTGACTAACTGAACTCTGTACTTCTGTCTAGAAAGATTTACTGCTTAGTCGAACCGCTAGATTGAGCCTCAGACACTGAAAGGTAGGGGATCAATACAGTTGTACTGATACGTAGAGCAAACCCAAAATAATATTTGATATTCAACATATATGAGAGCAATTTAAAAATGGTTCATAAATATCAATGATCCAATAAATAAAGGTGGTCATGTCGAATTCTTAATTTCATGCATTTTTTTCTCTTTAACACAAAACATAGATATCTAAAGAAACACCCTCTCATCATCTCTAAATCATGTTCAAATACTATGACATTGAGAAAACTACTTTCACATGATAAAACATGCATTTTAACTCTTTTTCAATAAAACCATAAACTTTAATTCAATACACGAGAGGAAATTCATAATTTGTGCTCTCAAACAATCTCAAATCTCAATTTTCATACATATACATATACATGTAAATCAATTTAGGGGAAAAGACCACAAGGCCAGAGCAATAGTAACATTAAAACATTCAGAATACATAATTTAAATATAGATTCTAAAACCCCTTTAAAATTCATGCTTAATAATCTTTAAGTCATGCTCTAATATTTACAAGCCCATTTAGTTTTTAGGATAAACCCCACGTACCTTAGACTATAAGATTTGAAAGATGAAACCTAGATAATGATAGATGGAACCTGGATCTTGACCCTTTTCTTGGAGTCTTGAACTTAAGATCTTGATTCTTGATCTTAAGGGAAAGGATATAGGGTTTTAATTTGAGAGAAAAAATTGAATTATGGAGTGTATTTTGCTGCTTTTGGGGTATGAGTCTTATGTTATGGACAGACCTTGGAGAGGTAGATGAACAATCCTATAGGCTGGAAGTTAAGTTGGGTTAATAGTGGAGTTATACAACTAGGTATGTAAGGCTACTCTATGTCATATTCTTTGGCATGAAATCCAACACTTGTGGTACAAAGTAAACTTCTAAAGCTCTCCCATAATAAATGATACCTAGTGGCAGCACATGACCTCCCATCTAGCTAACGACCTTGCTCCCGCTCCCTAATGTGTTAAAATACCTCACCATATTCTTATTATCAAGTCTGCATTTTCACAATCACTTGCAAGTATCAAAAGTTCTCCTTTAAGTCAAATAAGACCCGTATGTTACTTTCAGCTCCTAAACATTTCATTCGTGTACAATCTGCTCGATAGGTATTTGTCATTGCATTAAGTGTTCATTCATATATCTCTCATTGGTAGATTATTGTTCAAAGGTACAAAAATGTTATGACCTCCAAAGTAACAATCTCAAAGGCTAAATAAACTAAGTAATACAAATCTTAATTGAGCGAGTAACAGCTCAGAGGCATAATCCTAGTATGGGTTGATCTCGATAACTTTTTATGTGGGTGGCAGCTCAGGGGTGTAAGCCTATCATGGGCCGATCCCAATGTTTATTTATGGCTGGAAGCTCAGGAGCGTAAGCCTAGAATGGGCTGATCCTGATTTATCTATTTATAGATTAGCTTGTCATTTGTATCATGTGGCTTACAAAGATTATGAAGTAAGAAAAGTAAAATGTAGAAATAAATGTAATGTACCTGACCCTACAAGTATATATAAAGGTGGTCTACTAGCACTATTTATACACTTGTATCTGATTTTTATTGAGCTCCTATATCATGTGTGGTTACTTTCAGACTTACATATTCAGTACCCATTTTCGTACTAACGCCCCTTATAGAGGACCTATATTTTATGCTACGGGCACAAGTGCTTCAGCTAATACACCTTCTCAGTAGGAGCCTAGAATATCCAACGGCTATTGTTGAACTCCAGATTGATTTGGGGCTTTTCAACTCAGGTTTATATATTTTGATATTGTACAAAATTTAAGAGTATGGCACAGGTTTGTACCGACCTTAACTAAGTGTCTATGGATCTTTTAGAGTGTTTGTAGACCAATGTAAAGTTAAGCATGCTAGTGTCTTATCTTTTAAATGTTATGGCCCCAAAAGCCAAGTCTAGTTTATATAGTTTTGGGCTTGTTGTTTTTTCCCATCAATGCATTATATCAATGTATGGAAAAACCTTTGGTTATTACAGTTACATGCATGAGAAGTACAAGGTTATTGATTGGTTCTCTCGAGCCTTCATGGCTACGGGTGCCTGTCTGCCCTAATAGGATTTGAGGCGTGACATATTTATTCTCTATTATGATTTTGTTCTTTAGATATGTTTCATTTTTTCTTGACATGATCCAGTGAGGATATGTTTGACTTTGATAGTAAGGTTGATATGGGTATTTGGCATCAGTTAAGGCTTGTTGGGTTAATTTAGAATTTAAAGCCTTGGAATAATGATTTGGAGGTTTCGATAGATTGGGAATAAGGATGCTTACCTGTCTTCAGGTCTGGTTTGGGTAGTCGAGATCGAGCGGTTCAACCTTGGTGTCGAGCTTTTATCTTGGAGTTTTAGAACTTGGTATAACCTTTGTTTTCAAATTTACCTCAGTTGGGGTTTCATCTATAGGTTAGTTAAGTATAATCTTCACCTACCTAATGATGTTTTTCAGTTCAGATAGATTATGGTTGATATGTGTTAGATAGTAGTTAATTGGCATGATGATACGGTTATGACTACCCCTACGTGTACACGGCCTTTCACACGAAGCCAAGCGCGGGAGTTACAAACACTCCAAGCCTTGTTCATGCAAATGGCCGTGTGTGAGTTGTTGGCCGAACCAACCAAGGGTCTCAACGTCCTTATGTGTGAAGAGGGGGCCTAAAGTGTAATAACTTAAGTCTTCAAGG
This sequence comes from Capsicum annuum, assembly GCF_002878395.1. Classification (NCBI taxonomy): domain Eukaryota; kingdom Viridiplantae; phylum Streptophyta; class Magnoliopsida; order Solanales; family Solanaceae; genus Capsicum; species Capsicum annuum. Next base: position 12,012 of record NW_025866690.1, read on the forward strand.
AGGCCACAAT
>NW_025866691.1:0-3615 GCF_002878395.1 Capsicum annuum
ATCCTATAACTGATATACAACCAACTCAGCACTCTCACTAATAGTTACCCCATGATATCAGTAACCTTCTTAACTTGATTAAGAAATTTCTGAGGCTCTTCATCTGACTTAGACCCAATAAATTATGGAAGGTTCATTCGTGTAAAGTCCCAAATCCTGGCAGCAATAGTATTAGCCGTTGGGTTGGCCAGAACTGCAGCTGGACATTTATTCTAGGCAGCCAAAGAATGAGCTAGGGTGGTGAAATTTGCTCTAAACTTTGTATGGGAGACTTGCTCGCCCAGAGAATATAGATAGATGAGCGGAGAGGTTGACTGGTCTTCCGTTCCTCTTCCCTGAGTCCTCATTGAAGTCATATTCTATAAATGGAAGAGAAGCTAGGATTAGAAAGAGAGTGTAACTGGAGCTCATGCTCACTAGCACGACATGAATACTGAAGAAGGGAAACTTTTCCTAAAACATCTTATAACATTTTGTCCATAAGTGTGGTGCACAACATATCCACCCACAAGACTCTACTAGATGCAGATTTTAGACTTCCTAGGACTCTGTTGAACCTTAGACTTTGATACAAAGTTTTTAATGCCCCAAGTCTGTACCCTGGATATTACACGGTGCTCATAACCCCAAAGGACCCCAAACTAACCCATAACTGATACCTACTGCAATAACTGTATGATAGATACTATAATAATTTTGTAGAAATAGGCAAAAACATATGCAATAAGGTTTAAATCTATAAATAAATCTGAATGCAGTATTAAAATTCTAGAAATAAATATAAGTACTGAAAAAATAAACTTTCTGAAAATACTCAATTCTAAAAAAACCATTAACTATCTGAACTATGGAATTGATGGGACAAGCCCCCAACTAAATCAATCTACTAAAATAAAACTGAAATGCTATAAATAATAAGACTGTCCTCAAACTATGAGGACTCACCACTACTCTGAAAGATGAGAATCTGAACTGCTAAGGATGCTCTGGAATCTGTGCATTTGAACAAAGAAAATTATGCATCAGTACTTTGAATTTAATGGTATGCTCAGTTAGGTAGGATGATATGAATGGGTTCATATAAATGTAAAATTATAACTGAATAACATGAGTATGCTTGAGTAAGGGTACATGCATGAATACATAAATTGTAACTGAGATCATGCTAATACTGAATACTGAAGCAGAATAGTAAAAACTGATATATGAGTTTATGAATACTGTATTACTGATTATCTAAATGACTATATATGATAGTTCCGAATACTGTAGAACCATATTGAGTTCCATATTGAGCTTAGTGACTTTGTATGATAGTCCTAAATTTGTAGAACTAAACTAAGTTGTATTCTAAGACTGAGATCGGAAGTGAGACTGTGGGAGGTAATCATCTAAAAGACATGAACATTCCCTAACTGATCTGGGGTCTAACCTATAACCCCAGTTAGAAGGGTGTCAATACTATTCCATGAGCAAGGACAAGCTGTGATTTTTTTCTCTCTGATAGTAAGTCGTTTCGTCTACCCTCGCTGGGAGGTTAACTTGGATGAGAAATATCAACCCTCATAATGTCTGGTAGGAAGATACTTCATCTTATGCTATCAACATAGTTCTATAACATAGGGATTGTTATTAAAGGTCAAACCCTCTACTCAGAGTAATGCCACCATCCCTAGGTTAAATCGGTGTTGAATCCTACTCCCGACTATATAGACACTAAACTAATTTCTAGTCTGTACTAGGCTGGACTGAACTTTTACCGAGATTAATATTTATCTGAACTGAACTGAGTTCACTAAGTTTCATAGATTAAAAGAATACTACTAAATTCTATTACCTGACTGAGTTTACTAAGGTCTAAAGTAGATACTAAATTAGATTGAACTAATATGGATCCTACTATGTTTTCCGACTTAGAGTACTACTGATCGTGTCATGACTAATACTGTTCTATGACTGACCATAGCTCTAGGTAATCTACTATATTGTTGGGTAGAAGTACCCCCAGGACTCGATAGCATAAATTAAGAGACATGGCATATCATGAAACATGTAAACTATCAACTTGATCATCATTCATTCATTTGGGAATTTTGACAAACACTTTCATGATATAAATTCCACATAATCTAACGTGACATGATTTCATTCTCTTAATAGTTAACATGTATAATTTATCACGAACTTAGTGAGCATAGTATATGCACATAGTATTGAACAACAAGTGAGCATCACAATTTATCTGTAGTTTCACAAGTCAAGGGTTTATCATGGATTCACATGAATCTACACACATAATGATTAATTTCACATGCAATACATATATATAATCATTAACTAAGAACTTAATCTAAATAGCAATATTGGATACACTTTACTTCCAACCATGGTAATCATAAAATCAATTATTTGAAGTTCAAAAGAGATTCTTGGGCCCCAAGGCTGGAAGAAACCCTTGGATAAACACTTCACATACCTTTTCCTAAAGACTATCTGAAAGATTATTGTTGAATATTGAGTTCTTTATTAGAAATTGGATCTTCTAGTGTTTTGTTCTTGAGAAAATTTGAGAAAGAATGACTATATTTACTCTATAGGGAGTTTAATTTCGTGTTTTGGGGGATTAGAGTTGAGTAAAAAATACCTAAATACCCCCAAAAATGCGGTCTTTTTATGACTAAAAACTGGGTTACCGATGCGTACGTCAACACAATGTATTGATGGCATTGATATGATAGCCAATCCATCATGCCATGTTTGCATCGATTCATTGGAATTTGATGTTGGTTGCTGGGGAAAATAATAATCAACCCAATAGTCGACATTTGGCCACAAGATCGTGTTGATTCAATGTTTTGGGATTCTAAAAGAGCTTCAAACGAAGTCCAAAAAATCCAAAACTTGTCTGGAAACACCTACGGCTATTTTTGATCGTAAATCAACCTAAACGTAAACATTTAATGGACAAAAAGGTTATGAAATAAGACTGCCAACCTTCATAGATTAAAATGACACTAACTCTGAGTACTTAGCTAAAATATTCTAAGTCTGGGACCCCTTGACAATCCTAAAGGACTGAATTATGCTTCGAATTTTGTGGGGTCTTAGATATATAGTGGTGAACTTAACCCTATCCTTTTTTGTTGAAATAATAGTGGAGCTTGAGGAAGAATTGCACTATAGAACTAGTGTTGATTGATTATCCTCTATGACATGATATAGATGACTTAGCTTAGTTTTGGGTAGAAGTTAGACTAGCTTAGTTTTGGGTAGAAGTTAGACTTTAATAGATATTTGGGATATTATAAGAAAAACTTGATCCACCTTAAGCTTGTATATGTAGTTTGATTAGTCACCTAGACACTTGTTAAATGTATAAAATGTGCCTTTGATAATATAATGGCTACCCCGTGAAAATTATTTATTCATGATGTTTGATTGGAAATGATGTTTATGATTTTTTGCTAAATTAATTATAATACTTGGATAGAAATGGAATATCTTGTTAATGGAGCCCATGACTATGTTACCACTTAATTTATTGACTAAAATGCCATGTGAGCCTTGGATTATGTTATTACTCATACTATGTTCAATCCTAGTGACTAAACTAAT
>NW_025866692.1:0-3066 GCF_002878395.1 Capsicum annuum
ATGCAGATGGACGCTTTTCTAAGGAGTTGCGTCTAGGTAGCGTGGTCGAAATTATCACCTAGATAGAAAATAGCAGAAGATTAAAAAAGTAGCCTCATGCATATCGAGGGTTGAAATGATGTACAGTATGTCTAGAAAACTTGCACCAATAACAGTTGTAGTTAAAATAAGGAATCTAAGAGAAGGATGCAATTTTTGAATTTTAAATTGCATCCCATGCCTTTTTATTTGTAGTTCCGATTAGGGCCACTGCTATTGACCTGATCAGAACCACAAACAAGATTGAAAGGAAGATTTAGTATCATTACTTCCTTAGCAACATGGATATAATTGATTGTGTTTTCTATCCTTAGCATGATTTTAACATATCTTAGAAAAGATCAGAGGCTTGCTATAGTATGTAAATCCCGATAATTTTTAAGCTTGCCTTTAGTTTGTCGATTTGGTCTTCGAGTTTGCCGTTGCCGTGTTTAAAGTTGGTATAGAATTCCTAGTCTTTTGTGAGCTCGATCAAGAACACTTTCTTCAAAGTTCTGGCATTGTAAAATTCCTTCAAAACACTTTCTTCAAAAGCCTTAAATGATACATGGAGGGTCACTATGTTTGTTTTAGGTCAAAATGTGTTAATGCGCACTTAAGCAATGGTCCTAACAGTTGAATAGCTCACTTTATTGAGCGTTGCTCAATGTAGCTTTCTCAACCAACCTTCAAGGGATTTGATAAATTAATTAACAAGGAGTTACGTAACGTTTGATCTAAACTGACTCTACCAAGCCTATCAAATATTGTGTAACTCCATGCTTATTACCCTATCAAAAACCTTTGCTCAAGTTAGTGCACAAATTAAATAATCTCAATCTCTCAGCCTTTCTACTGATTGCTCTTCTCCTATATAGATGACAAGATATCCGCCATACAAAAGTCTACACTGTCAACAGAAATGCTTTCCATAGTGAAAGTCTTTAGAAGGCATGACTAGTAATCTCTCAATATCACTTTTCTGGTTATCTTGACGTCTCTTGCCAATATATTGGAATGGACAAATCAAACTAAGCATAATTTCTCACTATATCCATTTCAATATATTGGCAAAAGATGTCAAGGTAACCATAAAAGTGATATGAAAGATTACTAGTCATGCCTTCTAAAGACTTTCGTTGTGGCAAGCATTTCTACTGACAGTGTAGACTTTTGCATAGTGGATATCTTGTCATCTATATGGGAGAAGAACGATCAGCAGAAAGGTTGAGATATTGAGCTCGTTTGATTTGTCCACTAACTCGACCAAAGGTTTTTGATAGGGTAATAAGCCTGGAGTTACGTAGTGTTTGATAGTCTTGGTAGAGTCAGTTTAGATCAAATGGTAAGTAACTCCTTGATAATTAATTTATCAAATCCCTTAAAGGTTGGTTGAGCAAAGTTGCATTGAGCAACACTATATAAAAGTGAGTTATTCAACTGTTGGGACCATTGCTTGAGTGTGCATCAAGTTATTTTGACCTAAAACAAACATAGCGACCCTCCATGTATCATTTATGGCTTCTGAAGAAAGTGTTATAAAGGCCTTCTACAATGCCAGAACTTTAAAGAAAGTGTTCCTGGTCGAGCTCACAAAAGATCAAGAACTCTATACCAACTTAAAAAATAGTAACGATAAGTTTGAATACACAATCGACAGATAGAAGCAAGCTTGCAAAATTATTGGGATTCACATACTATAGCAAGCCTATGATCTTATCCAAGATATATTGAAAGCATGCTAAGTCAAGAAAACACAATCAATTAATCCATATTGCTAAGGAAGTAATGATATTTAATCTTCCTTTCAATCTTGTTTGTGGTTTCGATCAGGTCAACAGCAGTGGACCAAATCGAAACCACAAATAAGAAGGCATGGGATGCAATTTAAAATTTAGAAATTGTAGCCTTCTCTTAGATACCTTATTTTAACTATAACTGTTATTGGCGCAAGTTTTCTAGACTTATTGTACATCATTTCAATCTTGATTCTTGTAAAGCTTCTTTCTTGGTCTTCTGCTATTTTATATCTAGGTGATAATCACGACCATGCTACCTAGATACATCTCCCTAGCAAAGTGTCCATCTGCATTATTTTTCTTTGAGAGAAACAACAGACAAATTTACATTGCTGGATACACTTTCATATTTGCACTTGATTCAGATTTCTCATGTTTTAAGTCAATTTCATCTGCCATAGAAGTTCCTTGCTACCCTATGTCTCATATTCAGTTAGCTATCAGATGATATAGTCTTTCATCAACTCCCCTTTCCCTCGTAGGCATTCTCCTTCGGCTCCTACTGGCATTTAATCATCTTCTCAATCAACCCTTCCATATAAATTTAGGCCAGCAAAATTTCTATTGGTTTTTCATTCTTGTTTGATACAGTGCGAGGCTTCAAAGGCCTTTTTAGAGTCAAATGCACACTTAAAGTTAAGTCCAATCGCTATTGAATCTCTGTAATGACACCAAATATTAATTCCTTCTCAAAACTTGACATGCATAAACATGAGCAACAACCGTTACTAATTCATAATAGTGTATCGGCACCATCATCATTGGGTCCTTGGCCTTATCAATTTGAACCCATCAAACTTAAATGTATAACGTAGGATTTTGTTTGAATGATCAATGCCTAATCAATTAAAAACTACATTCACAAAAAATTACACTTTGTGTGTGTTGTTTCGGTGACCTTATCAGTAATGCATAACTCCCACACATGAAAGTGGATCCATCCATCTGCACGCATCTTATTCTTCCTAGCCCATCTATGGCTTAAATTGAATAAACAGATGACTAACAAGTTGCAACAGATGCCACATCTATTTAAATTATTAAATAATTACAGACATCTGTTATGACATATGATCAATTTATTGCAACATATGACATATCTGTTGGAAAAATCAAACAAATATATCCATCTGTTGCAACTGATTGTCTATATGTTATAAGTTATCTAACAGATGGAATATATTTTGCAACAGATTACCCATCTGTTAGATTTATTTTAAAGCAATTTTCTTTTCTTTTCGAAATACAA
>NW_025866693.1:0-3317 GCF_002878395.1 Capsicum annuum
CTTGAGTTGAAGATACGGTACAAACACATAGTATTTCATATATCAAGGTTTGGATCACAAGTGGAAAGTCATTCTGGCATAAACTCAACATAGCACGAGTTCTTAGTACAACCACAGTGAGAAACATGAGAGCTTACATCATTAGTCTTATAACATAAGTGTGGAATTCATGAAGTCGGTGATTTAGGCAAGGACTTCTACTCGAAGCTATCGCTTCACATTTTCAGAACTAAAATAGTCATGAGTTCACACAACTTTATCATTTTGGATAATCTCGACATAAAATGAATCGTTAACATACGAAAACACAGTTCCTTAGAACCAATCATGATTTTAGGACACAAATTTGTTGTTCATAAGCAACATAACATAGAGCTTGGATACTTAGAATACTGGATCATTGAGGGACATTATTTCTTCTAGTTTGGAAGTCGGGACATGTCATGAGTTACATAGAGTGCTCAAACCTTTGACATAGGTAGGACTTTGATACATAACGTAAGGCATTAGCAGAGTGGCCTCGTAGGCTGAGTAGGAAGAGTTTTCTTGAATTGTAATAGATTTATCATGAATCTTACTTGAAACATGACACCATAAGAAAATTTTAGAACTATATTAACTTATCATCTCCACCTTAGATCAAAGTCATAATCCTAGACTTGCATACATAACCTCTCCTCAAATATATATCCACAACTCTTAACAAGAGAGATATACCACCACACACATTACTGATAATCTCTCCCGGATAAACTATACTCTGTAGGTCTTGTTTTCTGAAATACTACTATTACTTTCACTAGCCTCTACAGCCGTCACCCAATAACCCATACTCACATAAACGAGATGCGCCAACCATTCGAGGAAAATGGAGATTAGTTGAAATACTGAGCCTTGCGATATCCACACACCTAATCAAAAAGGGGTACTAACATACACATGAATACAAATTCCCCTCCATAGATTTTATTTTTACAAGGACAATTCATTCTTATTCTAGAACATCCCCTTCAGGTGCATAAATCCTAACATCCTCAAAACTCCAAAGTCATCTATTTATGGATAACATTATCAAGGGCATATACAACCACACTTCTAGGTACATAACACTTCATCTTCAACTCCTTAGAATACTCAACATTACACCTCTAATCACATAACTTGCATATTAACAAAATTTGTAAAACTATACCAAAGGCATATATTGCCCACTCATATTTTCTCAATTCAACTCTAAATAACGCCATACAACAACTCCCTAAAGTTCTCCATACCACAATTTCAAGAACACAAACTAGGTATGGAAAACACTTATACACGTAAATGCTGAACTTTCCCTTTTTAGGTATACTCTAAAGGCATTGCTTTCCAAGGATGCTACTCTTAATTTTTTCTATCCTCTATCATCAGCAACTTACAACTCGCAGTCTCATGAGCATACATATCCTCACTCCTTATCACATAAAAGTCCACTCTCCACTACTTAACCTTCTAACACTAGACCATTAATCGCATAACTTATAACATAAAATCTTATCTAACACCATACTACCAAGGGGTGCAACTTATTCTTATATACTTACAGCCTTATCCACTTAATGACTCACCCACAATTCATCATTCTAACACTAGTCCTCATATACCCATATACCTCACGTACCACCAGTGCAGCATGCAACATCTCATACTAGTCCATCAAATTGGGAAATCAAATCAAAATACTTATTTTATTTAACTACTACCTACGATTTCAATCCCCTCTATGACATCACTATTACAACTCAAAATCCACTATATACCTTCTCACATGAAATACTAGTTTACAACTACTAAAGAAAAGAAGGTCAAGGGGGTAAGGTCATATAATAGACATGATCAACCTTAATCTTATAGTATAATACACAACGATCTTATCCACATATTCTACTTTCTCAGATAATACTTACTTACCCAAGCATACATTTAGACTACCTTCAAATTCCACAAACAACAATGAGTCTATAATCATAACTTATTGGCTAATCTAACCGTCTTCATTCACAGCCTATAAGGGATTTCTGAAACCACCATGACTATCCACTCTGGACTCTTTCCCTATTCTTGTATTGATAATAATCACAATCAAACACTTCTTCTATCACATACCTCGTAATCTACAAATATTACTACTACATTAGTCTATCAATATAAAATGGCAAATCATCCCTCAATCAACAGTTATAAAACAAAAAAAATATTTATATACACAAAAGTCACCCTCACTCTGACTTCGTATCACCAACATCTTATCCCAATCTCATTACCAATAGGTCATGACACTTTAACATACAGTACTAATCAGGTGGAAATATAGTTCCAACATTCTACTACACATCATTCCACTTATGCATGACATATGCAATAAGAATCTTGAAAGGGGATGAATACACTTCACACCTCAGGCTCAAATTCATGATTGATGTAGATAAAAGTATAAGCGTGAATCAATACACTTTATAGCACTCATGGACTCCCCTCAAGTCCTTGTGCAATTTCATAATCTTTCATGACTCAATCAAAAAAGACCATACCATTTAGATTCTAGACTCCTACACTCGAATCACCTCAACAACGAGACATATCTGAGAACATCAAAGTAGGATTTGGGATAACTTTATTTTCGTATGGGCGACACCATAGCACAAAATAGAGTATGAAAGAGGAATATTCTGAATCCATAGCATGAACTAGAACATAAAGAAAGTGAGACATTCCTAAATGCCTTGTAGCCTCTTGCTTAAAAGTGTAGCGCGCTACACACCCATAAATAAGACTCTACCCGATGTGATTTAGCAGACACCAAGGGACCACAAACCGTGCTTTGATACCAAGTTTGTCATGACCCAAATTAAGACCCTAACGGTGACGAACATCTCGAACCATGAAGGCCCGGATGCCCTTCTCTATCTGGTAATCATGCAAAATATTCATCCAATAATAGAAAATACAAAAAACGTAAATAAATACGAAAACATGGTCATACTCTGAGTTCAAAAATAATAAAGAAAACTTCAATTCAATAACATCAAGATATAATCTGACTCAGTCTGCAAAATCTCTACTACATATGAAATAAAGCTGTCTAAAAATTGGGACAGGGCCCCAGTGGACCTAAACCAAAATAAATAACAAAGTCTGAAAGACATAGGCCTTCCAAAATAAAGAAGGCTCACCACTGCACACTTTACTTCTGTCTGAAATCTCTATGGCATAGCAGGACCTCTAGACTGAGCCTCAGACCCTGAAAGGTAGGGGGTCAATACAATTGTACTGGTACG
>NW_025866694.1:0-4236 GCF_002878395.1 Capsicum annuum
GAAAGATTCGGTCTTTAGCTTTTCCCATTCTCATGATTCTGTTACTATGGCGCATAAGTTTGCTAGTAAAATTTTTATTGTCTTATAAATATACAGTGTGTACAATAGTGACCCATGAAAGTTAAAGATTCATGATATCTTGATTGCAGTCTGATTGCCTATACAATCCTGGATGGACGGAGGATGTCCGTGAAATCATTGACCATCTCCACACCCAATACGCTCAAGCTCCTTTATTTGCTGTTGGCACTAGCATTGGTGCTAATATTCTGGTACACAATTTCTTACTTTGTTATTGAATATTTTGTTAGCTTCCCTAATATGAGCACAAAATGGTGCATCACTGCTGTGCTAAATAATCTTCTTTATGGTTACCAGAAAACTGAAACTAAATTTGAAAGATAAGGGAAGAGAATTACTATAGGTTCTTACAGTAAATATCTTCATAGAAGTTATTGTTGTCGGGATGGTTCATGTACACAAGCATATGATAACTGCTTATATGTCTATCATAATGCTATAATTGTCAGTTCTTCAAAGTTATATAGTAATTCCCTAGTGTATAGCTACAGTTTGACCATTACCCAATAATTTCCTAATTTAGTATCAAAGATACATTAGGTTGATATGTTACAAACCTTAAGTGTGGATGGATGTGCTGATGATTTGATATCAAAAGGGTATAAGTAAATGTACGATTCCTCTTCTAAATTTTGAGAATCCAATAAGTTCAGGTATATGCAATATGGCAAATGTTCTGGACAAAGCCAACAACTATTTTATTCACTATTTTAATAATTTCCAGGTAAAATATCTCGGTTAGGAAGGAGTCAATACTGCGATTGTTGGGGCTGTTGCCATCTGTTCTCCTTGGGACTTCTTGGTTAGTAACCAGACCAACTAATTTGAATGCTTTGACTTTTTTTCATCTGGTATATCTTCCCACTAAGTTAGATTCTGTTACATTTTGTGGATTATCACGATTGGGAAAGAGTTTGTCTTGTCTGAAACAATTTAGTGAAGGTGCTAAATGAAGATAGTGATGGGGTAAACATAGTTTAATTAAAAGTCAAATTAGTCGTTTCTTAAGTTGATTCTGTACCACAAGGACCTATGCTTCTTTTTCATGACAAGGTTTATCTGTCCACTCTTTCTTTTTTCCAGATTGGTGACAGGTTTATTAAGCGCAAGCTTGTGCAGAGACCCTATGACAGAGCTTTAGGAATTGGATTAAAAAATTATGTCGAGCTGTAAGTATTGGCTTTGATATTGGCTGTGATGGCATAATTCCTAAACTAATTCTTTGTCAAAACTAGTGTAGTATTTGAGTTGGCCTTAATTCAGGTGTCCTTATTGGTGAAGTCTGAGTTTTGCAGGCATCAGAGTATTTTGCCTCGTCTGACAGATTGGAAAAGCATTTCTAAGGTTATCTATTTGTCTTATTGATCTCTTGTCAGTACTTTAAATTCTCCGTCAATCACTTAAATCCGTCAAACCACCTAAGCCTCAATTCCAAGATAGTTTTGGTTATATGAATCTTCTATATCCATTTGGTGCTCAGGCTGGTTCATGGAACTCCTTTCCATTTAAAACTAAACTCCGGTGCAGATATAGCACGTGCATATGGGAGCACGTCTTAGCAAATCCAATGTTAGGAGGATTTATAATTTTGTGGCTATTTAACTAATAAAAAAATGATATTAGGACTATTATATGCTGCAACCAGCTATGTAGAACTCACATATGTAGAGTTCCCTAATAAAATATACTGTCTTCTAATTTTTGAGGTTTCTAGCATGCACCCAGGTGTCACTGTAAAACTAGTTATGGAGACTTAACATAGAATGGTGGGTCAGTTGAGCAAATACTAACATGTGGGAAGAAGTGATATAATATGCTATAGAAATGCTTATGACAAAAATAAGTAAATATAAAATCTAACTTCTAGTGGAGAAAATGATTATTTTAGTGCCAAGGAAGTATGATAAAGATAAATGTGAAGTCCGGAATGGCCGTACCTTTTTGTATGTGGACACCTATCCATTTTATTTTAGTTTCGGGTGTTCCTCTTGAGATGAGACATCTATTACATAGAACACATGAAAGAAGAATATTAGTAGGGGAAAAGAAACCTTTGATGCTCTTTGAACTTTCAGAACCATTGCAGTATCAAGAAGCTAACATGCTCTCTGTGATAAACGATTAGATAGAATATCCTAATAGTAACTTCAAGGATGCAGTGAAGTCCTTTTTTTTGAATGCGTATATTACCAACGACACATTTCTGTAAGTTCCTTGTAAAAGAGTTACCAATTAGTTGATAATTTATGCAACTAACAAATAGATGATCTATCTTTTCTGTATTGCTTATTCTGATGGCTTGTTTATTTTGTTTCTCTTGCAGATAAATTGTATCAGAGATTTTGACAAACATGTTTCTTGTGTTCTTGCTAATTATGAGGTAACACAACTTGTCCTCCTTTCTCAATATGTCTGTCTGGTAATTAAATAATCAGCATTTATTTCCATCCCCTCTCCCCCAAGACTGTTGATACGTATTACAGGAAAGTTAGCTGTAGCAGCTATGTATTAAATGTGAGGGTCCCCCTCCTCTGCATTAGTGCCTTGGATGATCCAGTATGTTCAAGGGAAACAATTCCATGGGATGAATGTCGGTATGTCATCCTTTGTGTTCCAAAGTCCTCGCTTTAGCTTCATTTCAAATTTCTAGATAGGATAAAAGGTCGGTACTGATGTGAAGCTGTACTGAAAGATTATGTGGTTGCATGGAAAAAGATGTTGCTGTAAGGTTTCTAACTAGGCTTTTACTACATAGTTCACCCCCTGAGATTGTAGCCAAATCTCTTATACAGACCAGTTTTACAGGATCCTTTTACATGCCAAACGTCTATCTGGCTGTGGTTAATACATACCACTTTCATTTTAAAGCTTTTTTTCCCCTCTTTTTTCACTCCAATCACTGTTTATAGCTGGTTATAACAGGAATAAGCAGAAGAAATTGAAAATTAATTACAGAGAAAAGTTCCTCTTCAATCACCATGACAGCTTCAGAACAAGCTCCAAGATGATGAAGGGAGTAGAGTTTTTGACCTAGTTGGAGAAAGGAGGTGGGAAGTGATGGGCAGAAGATGTTTATAGCTGACGGAGTGCAATTTTCGACTTTTGGGGGCAAAGTGGATGAGAGGAATAGAATTCACTCGCCTCTTTTGTGTGTAAAACACGTGAGGGCCACATAGTAAAAGTGGTGTGTTTAAGACACACTCGGATAAAAGTTTTGCTGTGAAACGGGCAAGTAAAAAGATTTTTCTAGAATGCAAGGTGTATAAACTGTGTATTAGTAGCCCTATTAACCATCAAATAAACATGAAAGAATAGTTTAATGTCTCGAGCATTTGCTGGAGTCCTTGAGCCAAACATAATGGAAACTGAAGGCACTTGTGCAGATAAACTTACTTCTGTCCCTTCCCTCCTCTAAGGAGTGTAACTATTTCCAATGCACGCTGGGTGTTCAGTGAAGTAGTAATTATTATGAACACACATAATCACCTAACGGAAGTTGAGGCTTGCTTATATTGAAGTCTCTTTTATTAGTTCAAAGCCATCCTCATATCATCTCTGTATGCCCCTGAGGGCTGAGCATCATAATCATTTGCCTTATATACATATCTGTCTGTACTGCTACTGCAAATATAGCTTGATAGCATGATTATCTTTCAGGGCAAACAAAAATGTTGTACTAGCTACTACACAGCATGGGGGACACTTGGGACATATTGAAGGGATGATGGCAAAAAGCCTCTGGTAATATACGTTCCTCTCATCACAGATATGATTCTTGGTCATTACTATTCAGATGTATCGCTTGCATCCCTTCAAGCCTTGTGTTGAAATGTCTAGTGACTAATTTAATAGCAGTATGATATCTGTGGTCCTCCTTTTTTGGCAGGTGGGTCAGGGCCGCCGATGAATTCCTTTGTGTTTTGAACTCCAGCTCATTGATCTATAGAGAAAAGGTATGCAAGTTTGCACACTCACTCACCTTTAAATTGCTCATGGATGATTTTTTTTTTTATCTGGGAAACTTGAAAGTTGTCTTGTCATTGTATTATGCAGATACAAAATACCACAGTACTAGACAGTCCCGCGAAATCAATTGATCAGGCACCATATGTGAGTATAAGAGAAGACGGTTTAGTGACTGCATTTAGCAACGAT
>NW_025866695.1:0-2857 GCF_002878395.1 Capsicum annuum
GTTCTGAATATCTATGCTCCGAATAGGGACTATAACTGCTAGGTCACCTATGCACTTCTTGAGCAAAGAGACATAGAAGACTGGATGTGCTGAAAATAGATCTGAAGGCAATTCGAGTTCATAAGCTACTTTGCCAAAGCGACAGAGAATTTTGAAAGGACTGACATATCGGGGACTGAGCTTTCCCTTCTTACGAAATATCTCCACACTTTTCATGGGATAGATCTTCACATAAAAATGATCACCAATATCGTACTCGAGATCTTTCCTATGCACTTCAGCGTGAGTATTTTGTTGGATTTGAGTATCCCGAAGACTTTAAATGGACTTTTTCTAAGGCATCATATACTAAGTTAGGCCCTATAACTGAGGCCTCACTAATGTCGAACCAACTGACTGGAGATTTGTATCTCCTAACATAGAGAGCTTCGAATAGCGCTATCTTAATACTGGAATAATAGCTGTTGTTGTATGAAAACTCAATCAAAGAAAAGTGGTCATCCCAACTCCCCTTGAAATCAATTGCACACTCTCGTAACATATCTTCTAAAGTATAGATGGTCCTTTCTTCTTGACCATCTGTCTGAGGTTTGAAGGTTGTACTAAGATGAACTTGGGTACCAAGACCCTTTTGGAATGCTTTCTAGAAATAAAAGGTTAACTGGGTACCTCTGTCTGAGATAATAGATAATGGAACACTATGTAATAATACCAACTTTTTGATGTAGAATTTAGCGTAATCATCAGTTGAATAAGAGTTATGGACTGGAAGGAAATGAGCTGATTTGGTCATTCTATCTACAATGACCAAAACCTAATCATGTTGATGACGAGTACGTGGAAAACCCATCACAAAGTCCATGTTCACTTTTTCCCACTTCTAAGTAGTAATATTGAACTCTTGTATGGAATGACTAGGCTCCTAATGCTCTATCTTAACCTGCTGACTTGTAGAGCACTTACCCAAAAACTCTGTCACATATCTCTTCATCCCACTCCACTAATAGATCTCCCACAAGTTGCGGTACTCCTTTATGGCTCCTGGATGAATAGAGTGGTGCGCACCATGTGCTTCTGCAAGAATTTGTGACCTCAAGACATCTATACCTGGAACACATAGACGACCCTGACAATGCAATACACAATCTCCCTCTTAGGAGAAAACCTCAACCTTCTGATCCTTGACTGACTCTTTTAACTTTCCGAGACTGGAATCTGTATCTTGCTTTTCTTTCACCTTAAAAACTAGAGATAATTCTAAACTAATCTGAACCCATATATCACTCTCCTCTATATCGACTGAGTGAACACCTAGCCTGGTAAGTTGATGGACTTCTTAAACTAACTTTTTCTTAATGTCCTCAATATGAGTAACACTACACATAGACGGTCTACTGAAAGCGTTAACCACTATATTGGCCATGCCTGGATGAGAAAGGACACTCATGTCATAATTTTTCAAGAGCTCTAACCATCTTCTCTGATAAAGATTGAGATCTTTTTAAGAAAAGACATACTGAAGTCTCTTATGATCTGTGAACATATCTACATGAACTTCGTATAGGTAATGCCTCCAAATCTTTAAGGAAAATACTACAGCTACTAACTTAAGATCATAAGTAGGATAATTCTTCTTATGGGGTTTAAGATATCTGGAGGAGTAAGCTATGGACTTACAATGTTGTATTAGGACAAAACCCAAACCTTCTTTGGATGCACCACAGAATACCACGAACCCATCTAGACCATCTGGGAGAGTCAAAATTAGGGTTAAGGTAGGTTGAGTCTTCAACTCCTAAAAACTATTCTCATAAGGATCTAATCACTGAAACTTGACTTTCTACTTAGTCAATCTGGACATGGGGATGCAATAGAAGAAAATCCCTCAACAAACCATCTTTAATAACCAGCCAAACCCAAGAAACTTTGATATTTAATG
Organism: Capsicum annuum; assembly: GCF_002878395.1. Taxonomy (NCBI): domain Eukaryota; kingdom Viridiplantae; phylum Streptophyta; class Magnoliopsida; order Solanales; family Solanaceae; genus Capsicum; species Capsicum annuum. The sequence goes on from NW_025866695.1 coordinate 1,940, forward strand.
GAGAGACATGTCTGGGTAAGTTTCTTACTACTTTGGTCTTTTGAGTATCTACTCAAATTCTATCACCAGAAATGATATGACCAAAGAATGTTACTGACCTTAGCAAAAATTCACACTTATTGAATTTGACGGATAGCTGATGATCTGTGAGTGTCTAAAGTATAATTCTAAGACGGTCTGTATTATCATGCTCGCTGCCAAAATATACAAAAATATCATCTATAAAGACTATGATGAACATGTCCAAGTACTGCTTGAACGCACAGTTCATCAAGTCCATAAAAGTTGTAGGGGCATTGGTATGACAAAATAAATAACTAGGAATTAGAAGTTACCATACCGAGTTAAAAAATTTGTTTTAAGAATGTCACATTCTTTGACTCTAAGCTGATGATAGCCTGATCTGTGGTCTATCATAGAAAAGTAGCTGGCCCCCAGAAGTTGGTCAAATAAGTCATCGATTCTGGGTAGTGGATACTTATTCTTGACTGTGACTTTATTAAGCTAGTGGTAATCAATGAACATTCTGAAAGAACCATCTCTTTGTGCATGAATAAGACTGGTGCACCCTATGGGGATGCACTAGGTCTGATGAATCCCTTATGTAAGAGATTCTTCAACTGCTCTTTCTATTCTTTGAGTTCTGTTGGTGCCATTCTGTATGGTGGAATAGATATAGGCTGAGTATCTGGAAGAAAATCAATGTTTATTTCCCTTTTTGGAGGAATTCCTAGAAAATCTTTGGGAAAGACATCTGAATATTCACTCAGGACTAGGATTGATTCAAGACTGGTAGTTTCAGAACTAGTGTGCTTAACTCAAATAAGATGATAGACACATTATTTATATATCATTTTCCTTTCTCGAAGGTATGAAAAAAGCTGACCTTTGAAAGATGAAGTACTACCTTTCTACTCT